>NC_083718.1:103606751-103909781 GCF_028564815.1 Eubalaena glacialis
GAAGGTAACCTATATCCAAAACATGTCCACCATGATATAGGTATTGTCATCCTTCCCTAAAATTGTTAACTGGTGTTCACTGATGGAGTGCTTACTCTGTTAATATGTTTAAGGTGCTGGTCAAGCTCTTTACCCACTTTTTCTTGTTTATTGCTTATGACACCTCTGGGAAGTGGATGCTCCCATTCATTCCTCAACCTCCATTCATCTTCCAAATTCAAATGAAATGATTTTTTTACTTAAAAAAAATTTTTTTACTTCCTATTTTATTTTTATTTTTAAATTTTTATTGAAGTATAGTTGATTTACAATGTTGTATTAGTTTCAGGTGTACAGCAAAGTGAATCAGTTATACATATACATATACAACCAATCTTTTTTAGATTCTTTTCCCATATAGGCCATTACAAAGTATTGAGTAGAGTTCCCTGTGCTATACAGGAGGTCCTTATTAGTTATCTATTTTATATATAGTTGTGTGTATATGTCAATCCCAATCTCGCAATTTGTCCTTCCTCTCCCTTACCCACTGGTAACCATAAGATTGTTTTCTACATCTGTAGCTCTATTTCTCTTTTGTAGATAAGTTCATTTGTACCCTTTTTTTAGATTCCACATATAAGCAATATCATATGATATTTATCTTTCTATGACTTACTTCACTCAGTGTGACAATCTCTAGGTCCATCCATGTTGCTGCAAATGGCATTATTTCATTCTTTTTTAGGGCTAATGTTCCATTGCATATATGTACCACATCTTCTTTATCCATTCCTCTGTTGATAAATGAGATGGTTTTTAAATTGTGAAAAATCTATTGAATGCCAGATCAAGTGAACACTTCTTTTTCCTTTTTATTTATTTCTCTGTGGCATTTTAGTATTTCTCAGCACTCTTTGTAGAGGAAGATATCTTCATTAATGTTAAAGTGAAAAAAAAGAAAATGACCCTTGGCTTACACATATTTTTAATAAGAAAATTAGAAAATGTTAATAAAAAGGAGAAAATTATCAATAGTAATTCTATTATTCAAAGATGATTACTATTACCATTTCACTGTATATACTTATAGATTTTTTTTCTGATACACACATACACATTAACATACACAAACAATTTTCTGGCCCCTCCATCATTATCAGTTTGCTTGAATCACTCTTTCTTGGTTCTCTGCCTATTTCCTCAAACACTACTTGTCAATCTCCTTTACTGATAGCCTCTTTCTCTCTGAATCCCTTGTTTCTGTTTCCCAGGGATCTAACTATGCTCTTCTCACTATCCATACTCTTACTGTAATATATTATCAGGCACCTGGTTTCTACTTCTAGCTTCCTGTTGCAGTTTCGTCACCATATTTTCAGCCTTCAATAACAATTTACTCTCTACTTTTCAAGGCTCCACCCTTCACCCAGTCTCCAAGTCAATGCCATTTGCTTTGACCTTTAATACAGCAGTACTTATTTCTATATCAATTATTTACTACCTAACAAATCATCCGAAAATTTGGTGGGTTAAAACATCAAACACTTGTGTGGATCAGCAATTGAGCTAGGCTCAGCTGTGATTCTTATGTGTCTGTAGTCATCTGAATGCTCAACTGGGTATAGATGATCTAAGATAGTATATTAGCTTTCTATTGCTACCATAATAAATTGCTACAGACTTAGAGGCTTAAAACACACAAATTTATTATCGCACAATTCCATAGGTCAGAAGTCTAAATTTACTCAGCTGGTTTCTCTGCTCTGGATTTCACAAGGAACAAAATCAATGTGTTGGGTAGCTGAGTTCTTATGAGAAGGCTCTAGGGAGAATCCACTTCCAAGCTCATTCAGGCTGTTGGCACAATCTAATTCCTTATGGTTGCAGGGCAGAGGTCCTCATTTCCTGTCAGCTGGGGGTTGACATTAACTATTAGGTAGAGGAATTTTTTCTTCTACATATCAGAACCAGCATCAGTGTTTTGAATCCTTCTCATTCTTGGAATCTCTTGGACTTCCCCTCCTGTCAGTCTCTCTGACTCATTTTTCTGCCTTTAAATGAAACTTCAACTAGTCATATAAAAGGAAACATGTTAACTCTGGAACGCAAAATACAATTGAATTTTGTATTCACAGGGACACAATTGAAACTTGTAGTTTTCCAGTTGATATTCCCATTCTATTTTTTCATAAGAAGGGAAGTATATTAAGATGTTCTGCTACATTTTCTTTCATTTATTCTGTCAAATTCTTTTGGTTTCAAGGTACAGAAACCAACTTAAACTAGGTCAAGTAAAAAGTTGTTTATTATAAAGCCACAGATGTCTCAGGATTCCAAAGAATGAAAATAATTAATGTTGGGCTTCATGGAATTTGGATTTGGGATGTCAGGAACTGAGACCACTCTGTTATTTTCAGAAGCCCTATGAACTCTAAAATCTGCTTTCTACCTTTCTATCTGCTGCTGTGCTACTCGGTTTCTCTTTATCTCTTACCAGCTTCTTACTCTTATTGTTCAATGCCCATTAGAACCACCAGCGACAACTCTAAATTATGACTGCTCAGCATCTATTGTTATTAGTAATTGATTATGATCTCTCTGTCTCAGTTCATTTCTTGAAATATTTAGCGTTGGGCTGCCAGTGTGCCTTGACTGGCTTTGGGATAGATGATTATCCATGGTTGGACCTGAGGAGGTGAGTGAAAAGGTCGTAAGGTCTGCCTTTCAAGGGTCTATGGTTACAGTAGATTCTAGAAAATGAGTGTCTAGGAAAGTAAGTGACAGATATGTATACTATACTTGTCAAAAATTTGGAAAGTTAAGAGTTTTAAGGAATATTTAAATAATATATCATTACGCTTCTTAAATATTCGTGAAGAATATTACACTATATTTCTCTCCAGTCTCTGTATATGCATGTATATAGTTGTGATCTTATGTACGTGTGTAGACTTTTTATTTTGTTTTTTTGTTTTGTTATTCTGGATATAGCATAAAGATTTCCTTACATCATTAAAAACATTAAAAGATAAATTATAAATGGCTCCATTTTATTAAATTATTTGGGTATGTGATTCACTTAGCTATTCCTCTGATATTGCAAATGTAGTATGTTTCCAACATTATAAATATTTTGATGAAATTATTTGTTCATAATTTTTTTTCTGTATTTTAGATTTTAATCTTTTTTTTCTTTTCCTTTTTTTGGTAGATTTTTGGTATGTAGTAAGGAAGCTGGGTATGAAAACTTTCAATGCTTTTGAATTTTGCCAAGTTATTGTCAAGTTTCTGAAAGGATTATATCATTTTACAACACTGCTTCTGTTAATCCTTTGTACTCATGATCTAGTGATGCACTAAAGAAATATAATAGTCCTGAGAATATGAGTCTTGTTAAAATTTAATTCCAACTGCAAGGAGAGAGATCTAGGTTTGTACTTTATCCAACTAAAAAACATACATTCTATGAAATAGTGGCAGAGTCATGAAAAGTACTAGCCATTTTTTTTGTGTGAAATATCTGTTATAATTACACTTGTTTGCATCAGTTATCTTCACATCATTGCCTCAACATAGCCTGAGCATAATGTGATGAATTGTTTCAGGTTGGTCACTCTATAGATAATGTTCTTGTGCTTTTTATAGCAGAAAACTATTTATGACCTTTCTCAATCTTTATACTAATATTAAATTGTATTATCTAGCCTAAAATAATGACCTCATCAGTGATTGGCATCATATTCTCTGTGTCCTCATACTGGATGGCCACTCTGATGTCTCATAATCTTAAACACTATGACTGATGATCTTTCTAGAGGAAACTCCTTAGAAAATAAAGTGACAGCATAAAGATTGAGGGCTTGCCTCTGAAGTCAGACAGACATGGTTTCATACCACATATCTTTCTGTTACATATTAGCCTGGATGACCTAAGGTAAATTATGCAACTTGTCTAATTCTTTTTCCTCATCTGTAAAATAAGAATAATGCTAGAACTCATCTCATGTCGTTGTTGCAAGGAGTAAATGAATTAATGCCTGTCTGTTACTTGGCGCATAGTAAGCACTCAAAATGTTAGTTAATATTATCAATTTAATAAGCTAATAAATGTTAGCCATTAACTATTTCTATCCTATTTTCTCTTTATTATTTTCACTTTATGTAAACCTTGATTCTCTGAAGTAAACAAAAAAATCCAGTTCCTACTTCAGCTTTATTTTCTCCATATTTACTTTCAAATCTTTTTAGATTATTAGTTTTAATGATAAAATTTCCCCTACGTAAATCCATAATGTAAATTGGAAGTCCATCCAATATTATTAAAATGGATTTTTTAAAAGATCACATCATTAGTTATAATAAAAACTTAAACTTAATAAAATTAATATTGAGTCACTCCACCCATATTGCTTATTCAGCAGCACATTTGTGTCCACACGTGATGACAAGTGGCCAAAAGTTGCAATCTTCTAGTTATAAGATAAATAAGTACTAGGGATGTAATGTACAATATGATTAATATAATTAACACAGCTGTATATTATATATAAAACTTGTTAAGAGAGTAAATCCTGAGTTCTTATCACAAGGAAAAATTTTTTTATTTTATTTTATATCTATATGAGATGATGGATATTCACTAAACGTCATGGGAATCATCTCATGATGTATGTAAGTCAAATCATCATGCTGTACACCTTAAACTTACATAGTGCTGAATGTAAATTATATCTCAGTAAAACTGGAAGAAAATCATTTAAAAAAATACACATGATGGTATAGTACAGAATTGAGTAAAAACAAAGCCACCACATACATTTTTACTGAGTTAAAATCAACTAATTGTCAAAGAAGAGAAAAAATATCAACTAATTGTCTTTATGAATGAATGATGACAAAGAGAAAAGCCTCCCTTGACATTTGGGAGTTGGCCTGATACTATCAACCAGGCTTTAGTGTTCCTATTAACTACCCTGACATTCCTAGCTAAATGATGGTGTTCTCTTTTTGCACACAGAATAATTTCATAGAATGCCAACATCAGAGAAGGCCACTCTGTGACCATGATAGAGCAAGACAAAAACAAGCCCACTTAATAATCATGTCTGAATACAAACAAAACATCAATAATTGTGGAAGCCACAGATAGCAAACACTTCCCTCTTCTAGATAATATGAGTGACTGTTTCTTCTTTACCAATTATAGCTTTAGCCTCACTCTAGTGTAACTTTCTTATAAATAAGATTTATTGAGATACCCAATTGTAAAATTGTCCCATTTTCTGACAGAACCAAATTCAGGGCATCACCCCTTGTACCCTCCCCCAACTCATCCAACCATAGCCCAGCTATTATAAGTGTTTTGTAACATCCCCTTACTGAAAACTTCCACAGTTCTCCATAGTATACATTCTCTCTCATAGCACCAAGCAGTAAACCTAACTTGTTCAACTATAGGTATGTTCCTTGTGGTCTTTGGCTAGAGGGTATGACAGAACATAAAAGTTGACAACGTACCCAGATTTTCTTTACTTTTACCCAACATTAATTGTTATCCATTTTGTTGAATAGTAAGGCCACTTTTAAAGTGTCATAGTTGGTTCTTTAACATTAAAGTTTGAAAAATTTTGTACAGTTTTTATAGCTTCAAAAAATTCAGTTCAGGGGCTTGCCTGGTGGCGCAGTGGTTGAGAATCTGCCTACCAATGCAGGGGACACGGGTTCGAGCCCTGGTCTGGGAAGATCCCACATGCCGCGGAGCAACTAGGCCCGTGAGCCACAATTACTGAGCCTGCGCGTCTGGAGCCTGAGCTCCGCAACAAGAGAGGCCGCGATAGTGAGAGGCCCGCGCACCGCGATGAAGAGTGGCCCCCACTTGCTGCAACTAGAGAAAGCCCTCGCACAGAAACGAAGACCCAACACAGCCATAAACAAATAAATAAATTAATTAATTAATTTTAAAAAAAAAATTCAGTTCTGCCGATTGGTGGTTGCCAGAGGCAAGGGGTGAGGGTGGGAGAAATGGGTGAAGGTGGTCAAAAGGTACAAACTTCCAGCTATAAAACGTAAGTCTTGGGGATATAATGTAGAGCGTGGTCACTACAGATAAAAATACTATATTGTATATTTGAAAGTTGCTAAGAGAGTAGATCTTAAAAGTTCTCATCACACACACAAAAAAAACTTTGTAAGGTGATAGATGTTAAATTAGTCTTATTGTGGTGACCATTTTGCAACATACACATACATCGCATCATTATCTTGTACACCTGAAAATGTTATATATCACATGTCTCAATACAAATTTTTTTTTAAAATTCCATTCTGTTTCTTCATTTAGTGATTGCCATGCATGTTCTCTTATATTTAATGATATCCCTCAAATGCTATGCTTACCAAACAAATACTCTTGGATAGCATTCAGTTTCTTTAAAGTAAGTTCATTTAAGAGCTAATTAGAGTCACATTCTGAATTAGAATACACCATTTAGTAGCATGCTGAGACAATGGTTGTGATTGCAGAGTACAATGTGAAAACTTTATAATTCTGTATTTTTGGTAGAATAAGATAAGATATAGTTAGTTACACTAATTTTTATATTGAACTACTGCCTAGAAGAATTGTTTAATCACTAGTTCCAAGGACAATAATATTTAACAAGATGAACATTTAAGTAAATGGAGATTTTTTAATACTCTGCTATCAATTGCAAATTCAATTTAATAGGGAAAACTTTCTCATGAATTCTTTTTTCACTATCTCATCTAACCCAATTAAACTAGTTTGGGCATTTTTCCCCCTAATTCTTATAAAATGTCAGGGAGTGGAAAAAGAAATAATATTTCTATTTGTACTCCTTACAAATGCAATGTTTTATCTATCAAAGATTATGTTTAACTCCTACTTTGTCATAAAATATATATGTTATAGCAATATGAGATAATCTTTTTTTTATATTTATAGTAATTAACCATCTAGATGGACAATAATATGTTCAATGGAATTGCAGAAATTTCAAACAAAGCTAAATTTGTATTTAGGTCAACTAGATCTTTTAAATTAACCACTGTAGATCAGCAGTACTAGACCCTATGCAGGGGAAGCATTAGCAAATAGGATAAATACTCTTTTCTTTAAGATTCTTTTAGTATGACTTAGTTATTCTGAGTTAAAGGACAAGAATTTGTATGTGGGAAAAGAATTGAAAATAATAATAATAGACATTTATTGAGGACTTACCATGAATCTCTGATATGTAAAATACTCAGAAGAGTATTACTCCAGAGATAAAATCACTAAAAAAAATTGTACTTAAAAATGTAATTAGAGACCATATTCCTGGAGAATATTTTTCCCCTTTAGTTTATTAAGAACAGAGATGACTTAGTTTGTTAAGGAAGATTGTTAAAGATTTCAATTTGAGATTCAAGTCTTAATCAGAATATTCTTTTTGTTCTTTAATCTCTAGCCTCTATTATCTGTAAGTTGTTTAGCTACTTTAAAAAATTGTATTGACTTTTGGTTCTTTCTCTGTGGTTTATTAAGAGAATAAATAGTATTAAAGTAGAACTTTAAAACTTGGAGCAAAAAAATTAAAGGTACAGATTTTAAAAGGATAAATGTCAAGATCTTAATGGTCTCTCCCCCAAAAAGTATAGTTAATTCCTTTTACACTGGAGATACAAGGGTCCAGTTGAGATCTAATTCTAAACTTTGCCCAAGTCTTTTCAGCAGCTTTTACAGGAAAGAGCAAAGGGTTGATGATGAAATGATCACAGCTTTTGAAATTTGTAAAATATTCCTGAATCTCTGCTTTGAGTCTAACTTGCCATACAGATCTGGACAGAACTGGGCGCATTCTTGTAGTACATTATAGTTCTTCAAAATGTAGGATAATTAACTTTGGTGCGGGATGTAGGTTGGTTTTTGCAGACTAGTTATTAGACTCTATTTCTGTTGGTAAGCCTGTGCCTGGAGGATTGCTATCTCTATTCTAAACTATGAAGTTTAGGGGAAGTTAAAAATGTTCCTGTTGGGTAAGCAAAGAAAGGAAGGATGAGAAAGCTATGGATAGTGAAGTTAGTGACAGTGAGAGTGTGACAGATGTTTATGTGATCAGATGAGCAATATAGTAAATTAAGTTATCACATTTCATCCAATTGAAGATGCATTTTTTTTTCAAATACTAGCATGTCTAAAATTAGAACACATCTTACAATGGCTGTCAAGTGTCAGTAGTGGTATACCAGTTAATGCCTGCACATATGCAAACTAAGCATAACTATTTGTATTTTATTCACCTAACTGAGTTATGTGTGTTTTTGGAAATATATCTATTGTTACTACACTTTAAACTATGCAACCAAAGCAGGAGAGATTACCAAGTCTGTTGAAATAGATAAAACAAATTGTAAAGAGAGGCTAGAATGACCAAATTCATGCATCACACAAGATATTGTTAAAGTATTGAAACATCAATTTGTTTAAAAACTTCCTGTTGTTTTTTAACAGAAGCTGCTTAACTTCCAGCAAAATGTAATTCAACTGAGAAAAAAATAAAACTATGAGCTTTCAAATAGAAAAGCACCAGCACCACAACTTTCAGAATGGATATCAGACACTTGAAAGACAAATCTTGGAGACAACAAAATAGGAGTCTTTTAAGAAATGCTGCATCACCAACAAAATTTGATGAAACAGAGATTAATATTGTGTTGAAAGTCATGGAAAACAATGACTCCAAATTAAAAACAAAATATAGTAGAGTTAGATTTTATGAAGAAGTTTTTAGGAATAAACAAGCCAATTTCCTTAACTAACATTTTCCTCATGTGATATATGTTACAAATCTATACCTAAATAGATATGTTTTCAATAAAAATTAGAAGTGAAAGAGCATTTATCTACATATAATTAGTGTTAGTGCAAGTTCATGTGCCCGAAGCACAGTGAGGCCAAACAAATTGAAACGTCAGGAGTTTGGAGTAGAGAAAGGTTTATTGCAGGGCCATGCAAGGAGACGGGTGGCTCATATCCTAAAAAGCCCTGAGCTGCCCAAAGGGTTTTGGCAAAGCATTTTTAAAAGCCAGGTTGCGGGTGTGGGGTGGGGGTGGGGGTGTCGCAGGGTACGTGATCTGCTCGTGCATGTTCTGTCTGGCTGATGGTGAGGGGACAGGGTGGTGTCACAAGGTTAACATTATCAGTCCTTAGGCTCCAGGAGGCTCATGGTCATCAAGTAGTTAACATCTTCCATTCGGTCAGGGGTTTTCACATCTGTAAAACAATTCAGGAAATGTGCATCAAATATTGTTACCTAGATACTTCAGAGAGGAGCTAAAGCAGAGGATATGGGGGAAGGCCTCATAGGGTCCTGCTTGGTTACATTAGGAGCATTTGCTAATATTGTATCATAAAAGATAGTGGGACATCTTCTAATGTCATAATTTATTATAACTTCCTGATCTAATAGTATAGTATTTTAAAGCACTTTTTTAAAAAGTCTTAAGCCCAGGTTTAAGGATATGTGATATTTAAATGTTAAAATGCCCATGTATTGGTTGATCCCTTTTGCCCGTCTGGTATTACAGAAGTACTAGGCTATCCCTTGTTGAATCTTCCTCACCTGTTTGTCTAATAACAGAGGAAAAGGAAGAGTGACTACATTATCATAATCATGGCTTACAGTGATTGAATACCTCCAGTTATTGAGCTGAGTGTTCTTTGTGGGCTACCTCATATAATCCTGACAAAGATCTGAATAAGACATAATTCTATACACCATTCTAGTATGCAAATGAGGAAACTGAAGCTGAGAGAAATTACGCTCAATGTCACATACTTAGTACGCAGTGGAGTCTGTATTTAAATTCAGGCAATCTGGCTCCAGAGTCTGTGCTCTTCATCTCTGTTCTATGCAGGGAGATTATATTGCATAGTGATTAAAGCATAGACACAGAAGACTGATTGGTTGGGTTAAAATTCCACTCTGTCACTAACCAGTTGTGTGACTTTAGAAAAATGACTTGACCGCTCTGTCTCAATTGTCTCTTCTGCAAAATGGTTATGAAAATAGTAATAATAGTATCTTCCTCAATAGGATGTTTTAAGGATAAATAAGTTAATATATGTAAAGCATTTAGAACAATGTCTGGTATATGACTTGCATTATCTAAATGTTAGCTAATATTATACGATCTCCTTTATATTATGATTGGCCAGAAGGGGGATTATCTGCCCTGAAAGAAACAACCTGATGATCTCAGAAAAATCTATCAGGCATTTTTTTATATTTATCTGCTGTCCACATTCATTGTCAGCAGAATACCAAGTGAGATGACTCTTTTCCAATTGTTCTATTTAATTGAAAAATTAGGATTAAAGGTCAGCATTTTCTTTAATGAGTTTTCCTATAGCCACATTAACCCTACTCTTTAAATTGGTGCTCAGTGGACCTTTGTATTTTCTCATTGATGTCAGCAAATACAAATTTAAAGTCATTGTTTTATTCCCCTCTTTTGGAACTAGATATGAGTACTCTAAAGTTTGCTTCATATTGTTAAATGCTTTTTTTTCCTAAATGTGAGAATGCCAAGAAAGTTTAAAAGGACACCTGAAACATCAAAAGAACAGGTCATATAGGTATACAGATTATTATTGAAATGTACTTAATGTTGTGTTCTTTTTCCAAGAATTGTGTTGTCATAAATCCTTCTTGATAGAACCAAGTATTTGTTTTGGCCCTGAAAGTTACCCATGCTTTAAGAGTACTAGGGAATCATATTATAACATAGAGGGTAGATTACACAGTGACACAGATCTGGATTTTAATCCTTGTTCTGTTAATTACTATGTATGACTTTGTATGACTTTGAGGAAATTGTTTAACTTTTATGAGTCTCTGTTTCTTAGTAAGCATTGAATAAATATCTATTTTATAGGCCAGTTGTGAGGATTAAAAGTAAATTAATATAAAATATCTAATACAGAGACTCAAAAACAATTGTTTACTGTTCTCCCGTTCCCTTACACCCATCCTCTGTCCCAGGCTTTTTCAAAAAGTAGGGCCACTACTAGGATGTATGGGACACCAAGAAAATATTTCTAATGTGTCTCACTGTAGAAATAAGTAAATTGACTTTAAAAACTACAAAATTCATGGGCCCATAGGACACATAGTGATATATTAATGAAGATTTAGAATAGCAGCTAGAGAAGAGGCACATACATATTTATTTATTGCCAATCAGTGCAAATAAAGATTCTTCAAAGTATTCAGACACTATCCCCTCCTGTTTAAGTTTAGGAACCATTTCTTTTCGTTCTTTATTGTCAAAGGTGTGATTCCTGTCTAACGTCATAGCTCCCACCACAAGAATAAGAGAGCAATGCTTATTTTTCACAAGGCCATGGCTCTTTAAAACATATTTTTGTTGGAACAATACTGGTCTTTTTGCCTCTGCATTTCCAATACTATTTATTTAATGCTGGTGTTAAAAACAAACAAACAAACAAAAAACCCCAAAATTCAACTGAGTAAAGATCTAATTGGCTTTATTCAACAATTCAAGTATCAAGCAGCATCCCATCTAGAAAACAGAGAGGAGCTCTGAAGAGCTGTACAAAATGAAAGTCTTTATAGGCATAAGGGGCGGGAAAAGGAAGCTCTAGCAAGGAGTGGATTGTTTCAGGCAAGGTCACCAGCAGTATGTGCAGTTAGGTCCCCATTTCATTTCTAATCCTTTTTATTTGGGCCTTCCCTCTTTTCACTTGATCAATTTTATACATTTTATTGATTATTAATTTTTTTGAAAGATGATTTTTTCTGTATTTGTCCTCTATTTTGTTGTTCCATAGTTTTTGTTTTTATCTTTATTACTTCTTTCCTTCTGCTTTTGTATCTAATTTGCTGTTTCATTTTTCTAAATTATTATGATTATTGATTTCTCATGTTTTTACTATATGCATTTAAGGCTGTAACTATTCTTCTATATATGACTTTGACTATAGCATCCAAGTTTTAATATAGTAATTTTAATCAGTTCAAAAATATTTTCTGATTATAATTAGTATTTCTACCTTGGCCCATGAAGCAATGTGAAGTTTTTCTTGATTTGCAAATGTATAATGATTTTTTAGTTATTTGTGGGTTATTTATTTATTCAGCTTATTTCACTGTGATCAAATAGTGTGGTATGTATGTTATTAATATTTCAAAACTTTTAAGACTAGCTTTAAGGCTCAGTATATGGTTGTATTTCATCAATGTGTGATAAAATCTCTCACTATGATGATAAATTTGATATTTTATGTAGTTCTGTTAAAAGTACTTTTATATATATTTGGACCTATAAAAGTTTAGAAGTGTTGTGTAATCTTGATAAATTAAAACATCGTTTATTGACCTTCTTTAGTTCTAGGGAGATATCTATATCTGTATCTACATTCTTAAATGCAATTTTTTGTTTATAATTACTATAGTTATGTGAGCATTACTTTGTTTAGCATTTGTCTGATTTTTTTCCAAATTGGTTTTCAACCTTTCAGCATCTCCTGCTGATTTTCATCATATTTAGTATAATTAACAAACTAAATATTTTGGCTCTGTGCTTTACCATTTTTCCTTTAATGGGCAAAAGAAAATGAATGGTATCTCTAAAGGGAAAAGTTGGATTTCTGTGATAATTAAATGTATTTCAATTATTTTAATTTTAGTATTTTTAAATTATTTTAATTTTATTTTGTTTATTTTAATTTTTAGTATTTTATTTAATTTTAGTATTTTCAAAACTATTATATAATAGATATATATGAAGTATGTATGTGAAGATATATGAAATAGATATATGTGAAGATATATTATTAGTAAATTAGTCATTCATAATTCAAAGTATGCAAATCTAACTTAGATAAAAAATAAAAGGTTATGCTCATAGAAAGCCCTGTTGTACCTACCCCACCAAAGACTATCCGATGAAATTATTGTATCCAATGAAATTATTGAAGGAACTTCTGTAGTATTAAACACATAACAGTTTGTGAGAACAATTCAATATCAAAAAATTTTAACTGCACTAGATGTTGTAAGATTTTTAGTAATCTGCCATCTTAGAAATGGCTTATAAAAACACTACACACAGCATATGCAATTTTTTTTCTGGGCCTGGATAAAGAGTTTGAGAATTTCCATCCCGTGATTCATGATCCACACCACATGAAATAGAAGAAAAACTGAGGTTTGAGACCATTATCACAGTGATAGGAAAGATATGCTTAATTTGTCTATAGTCCATATAACTGTTTTCCCACATTCATTCCTGACCTCCACGCCACACATCTATGTCCTTAACTTTGTTCTACAGAGAAAGAAAACCAGTGTCAACTCTGGGATATTTTAAAGGTTATCATTATACATCTTCCCCCAATATCTGGAAGTGTACATATGGATACAAGAAGGAAACGTTGTATTTCCAGGAGCACAGTAACTGACACTGAATGCAGCCCATATCAACAAGTAGGGGATGGATAAAGATTTACAGATATATTTTTTTATGATGGCATTCTTCTAGCCTTTTTTGAAATTGTATTGTTCAATTGATAGTTTGATCCTGCAATATTCCTAAGCAGATTGTATGGTTGTTAATATTATAAAATAACATATTTAAATAAATATCCTGGGACTTCCCTGGTGGTCCAGTGGTAAAGAATCCGTGTTCCAATGCAGGGGATGCAGGTTCGATCCCTGGTCGGGGAACTAAGATCCCACATGCCACGGGGCAACTAAGCCTGCATGCCACAACTACTGAGCTCACGTGCCTCAACAAGAGAGCCCGCGTGCCGCAAACTACAGAACCCACATGCTCTGGAGCCTGCGTGCCACAACTAGAGAGAAGCCAGTGGGCCACAACAAAGAACCGCGCTGCAATGAAAGATCCCGCGTGCCTCAACGAAGATCCCGCATGCCTCAACTAAGACCCCATGCAACCAAAAAAATAAATAAAATAAATAAATATTAAATAAGTAAGTAAATAAATATCCTGAGAATTTTAGAAGGCCCCTTAAAATGAGGGGGACCCTTTACAAACATGATTTTAAGACTAATTTTCCTGGCCCTTAGTTTTGAATAGTATTGTTATTTTTTTTACTGGGAAAACCATTTATTTTATAAATCAGGTGCTGGAGTTTAACCTTCGATTTCAATACCCTGGTAACCTTGAATACATTACTTAAATTTGATGAACATCATTTCTCTTTCCCACATAATGTGGCTAATAATACATACATGTGTTCTCTATACCTATTTGCTTTTGAAGTACTATCTTCAAGTCTTTACTGTTTTTTTATTTGCCTTTGTTGACAGAAGGTGAAGATAAGGCTAGTGAATCATGTTTTTTTTTTTTTTTTTTTTTTTTATTTAACAGTATTAAGTAGCATTGTTCTGAATTCTAAAATCTGTCTAGGAAATCCCTGAAGATCAAATGACAATAGAATCTTTTAAGGTAGAAAGGAAGATAAGTGTTATTGGATGAAAGATATATATTTAAAAAATCATGTCCAAAGTCACTTCTTTATACAATTAGGTAAGAGTCCTTTAAGTGCTATTTATAGATACTAACAGATATTTTGTTAATGTGAAATCTCTAGGATATAGAAAAGCTTTTTGAACTTTATCAGTTAGCTTTTACTTCTTGGTAAACTACCCTAAAGTTAGCAGCTTAAAACAGCAACTATGTATTTGCTTATGAATCCGGGCTGGCCTCAACTGGGCAGTTCTGTTCTGGGCCAGGCTTGACTAATCTTGGCAAGATTCATTCATGTGCCTATGATCAGTTGGTGGGTTGGCTGGGGCTGGTTTGCTTATGATGGTATTGACTAGGAAAACTGGGATAACTGGAGTCCCTTTGATATAGTCTCTCAATCCTTTACCAACCTAGGTCAGGCTTATCACATGTTGGTGTCAGAATTTCAAGAGTAAGAGAAGGAGCTACAAAGCTTCTTGAGGCCAATGCTTAGAATTCAACAGCTCAACAGCACTTCTTGCATGTTCTTTTAGTCAAAGTAAGTCATAAGACATGCCCAGATTCAAGAGGTGGAAAAGTACACTCCAATTTTTGATGGAAAGGATTTAAGAACTGTCCATCTTTTAAATCTACTACACCAAGTAAAGTGTCCAAAGAATTTAAATCAGCTATTTATCTCTGATGTCCAAACATTGTGAACAAAAATTGAAAAATTCACTCAACATTTAAATATGTTGTTCACAAATTTTGATAATAGCTGGAAATAAATTATACCACCTTAAATAAATTTTCCTGAATATTGGACATTATAATTCTTCCAGTCTTTGTTAGAGGATGTAAAACTTTAAAAAGTTATTAATATAGGAAATTTTAATATTCCTTATTAGTACTCATAAGTAGTGTGATGGAGAATAGAACATTGGCTGAAACAAGGTTTTGAATTATTTATGGATTCTATTTATCCATTTGTCTCTACCTTTATTATTGCAAAAATTTATGTTCTCTATTGGAATTGATAAGAACATTTGATAACTTGATTTAAGAAATGTTTTATTAAAAATGAAGATTTTTACAGAAACTCCTGAGTATTTAACCTCAGTAGAATTTTACATAAACCAGGAAATAAATGGAAATCCTGATGAACTTGAACCAAACGTGAATTAATCCTTCAGGCTTTTTTGGCAAAACTGCAAACTTAATTCAGGTAATTAAAGGTTTTTCACAGCTGTAGCTTTGTCATCCTCTATTTATAATCCTTAACCTAGCATAAGCACTACATTGGAGGCTTAAAAAAATGAAGTTCTAAAGAATGACAACCTTCAGAAAAATGTGTTTACTGCTAGAGCATAATGAATATATTTTATAGAATTTGTTAAAAATGTGCATTATTTAACTTATTTATAATTTTATCAGCATTGCAAAATCCAAGTATATGTAATTTATATACCTATTCAAGTACAGTTTATAGACGACAAAACTTTAAAAATTTTTATGAACATTAATATTGTACAAAAATAAATTATAATGCATTATATTTTACTAGTTATTGAGCTGTTGGAAAATGAAGGAGTAAAGTGAGGGATTATATTCAAAGATGGCTAGTTCCAATTCACCCAGGAAAATATGGGGTAAGATTACAAAAATGTTGGTGGACAAAACTTTCTAGTTCAGGAAACAGACAAGGAAAGAGATTAAAACCATATAGTTTTGGGGCTTCCCTGGTGGCACAGTGGTTGAGAATCTGCCTGCTAATGCAGGGGACACGGGTTCGAGCCCTGGTCTGGGAAGATCCCACATGCCGCGGAGCAACTACGCCCGTGAGCCACAACTACTGAGCCTGCACGTCTGGAGCCTGTGCTCCGCAACAAGAGAGGCCACGATAGTGAGAGGCCCGCGCACCGCGATGAAGAGTGGCCCCTGCTTGCCGCAACTAGAGAAAGCCCTCAAACAGAAACGAAGACCCAACACAGCCATAAATAAATTAAAAATATATATATATAGTTTTTAGAGAGATTGATGAGACTATTCTTCAGAGTATACATATGAAAACTGAGTCTTGGGCTTATTCAGCGTTGTAAAACTAGCAAGTGTCATTTATTGATTGAAACTCAAATTTTATAACTTTAAGCCCAGTGTTATTTGTTCAGTAACAAAGTATAGAAGGAGGAAGATGAATAAGCTTCAGTGTCTTTGTATCACATTTTAAAATGTTTACCCTACTTAATGACTTTTTGTTATTCTGAAGATTATCAATAAAAAGGGTTTTGATGATTTTTATTTCTAATAATAAATGTCAAAAATCGGGACACTTACAAACCACCTTTTCCCCTGAATATCTACATACCTGTTGGCTCATAATACAAAACATGGGTCAACCTCATTTCTGTCTCCCTCATATACATAAACATAAATGCACACACCCACACACAAGCATACCACCTGAAAATGTTAAAGATAATTTCTCCTTCCTCATCGTTATTGGGGCAAATGGTTTCTCAAGACATACACTTTGAGTTCATTTTAGAACTTCTTTTTTCATTTAATTTCCACATCACAAAGTCCTTCCCTAATAACTCAAAATAAATCTTTCTAAAAATAGCTATTTTCCTTTTTCAGACCTCCTAATGATCTCCCAGTCTGCTTTTGCCCTCTCCCTTGTACTGTCTCCCTAATTCATCTTTATATTCTGGGCCCTATATTCTCCCACAATATTCCAAATTTCAGCTATACTATACCATTTAATCTTTCTCCAACAAACTGTGCTTTCTCATGGCTCCATGCCTTTGCTTATTCCATTCCTATGCCTCCAACACCCTTCTCCACTTCCACTGCCTCATAAAAACGCAGTCATCCTTTAAGACCTGACTCAGATATGTGTTCTTGTGTTCCACAAATGGCTCCTCCAGCAGCAGTAAAACTATCTTCTGGTATACCAGGTGTCCTTATAGGACAGTTAGGTTAAATCAAACTTTATGATAAGCCCTGAAAGCCCCCATGGCTAAAATAAACAAACAAATGTCCCCTGTAGTGCTATGGATTGAGAATAAAATGCTGGTTAGGGAAGGTAGGTTGTATTTCGTTACATTGTGAACAAAGTCTATTTTAGAATCTTTCTATTCCCGTTCCATTCCACTCATATGTGTTGAATTGTATAGATGACAGAAAAATCTCAATATTGTCAAATCACCCAATGCTCAACAGTACCTTTTCTTTTTGGAAACTTCTATCACTATAAAAAACTAAATGTGTTTACCCCAAAGGCTACTACTCCAAAATAATTTTGAAAAATTATGTATAATCGTATATATTTTTAAGATGACTTCTAAATATTTTATAAGCTTGAAGCTTAGTGGATTGCAAATAATATAATTGTTGTATTATAAACATTTCATTTAAAAAAATACCACATTTTTGTTTTTATAAAATAGACCTGAAATGCCTTAGCAATTTAATAATTACTGTCCTGGTTGAATAGTTCCCCTCCCCCCGCCCCCAAATCATATCTGGAATTATCTATAATACTTTGTTTTGACAACCCTAGGGGACTAATGCAGATTTTGGTACTGAGAGTAGGGTGCTATTTTAACAAATATCTAAAAATTTGTGGGTGGTTTTGGAATGGATAATGGGTAGAAGCTGGAAGAGTTTTGAAATGCATAATCAAAAAATCTAGATTGTCTTGAAGAGAGTGTTGGTAGAAATATGGACATTAAAGGCCATTTTGGTGAGGACTCAGAGAGAAATAATGAACATGTTATTGAACACTAGAGGAAAGGAAATCTGTTATAAAGTTATAACAGAAAACTTTGTTATGCAGAAAACTTGGCTAAATTGTGTTCTGCTGTTGAAGGGAAAGTAGAACTGTTCATGATGAATTTGGATATTTGGTTGTGGAGAGCTGATGAATATAGATGCAAATATTCTCAACAAAATGTTAGCACCACATATTGAAGAAACTGTCTTTTCTCCAATGTATATTCTTGCCTCCTTTGTCATAGACTAATTGACCATAGGTGTGTGGTTTATTTCTGGGCTCTCTATTCTGTTCCATTGATCTATGTGTCTGTTTTTGTGCATCATGCTGTTTTGATTACTGTAGTTTTGTAGTATAGTCTGACATACCTCCAGCTTTGTTCTCAAGATTGCTTTGGCAATTTGGTGTCTTTTGTGGTTCCATATGAATTTCAGGATTATTTGTTCTAATTCGGTGAAAAATGTCATGGGCATTTTGATAAGGATTAAACTGAATATGTATATTTCTTTGGGTAGTATGGCCATTTTAACAATATTAATTCTTCCAGTCCAAGAGCATGGGCTATCTTTCCACTTCTTTGTATCATCTTCAATTTCCTTCATCAGTGTTTTATAGTTTTCAGAGTATAGGTTTTTTACCTCCTTGGTTAAGTTTATTCCTAGGTGTTTTAATATTTTTAATGCAATTTTAAACAGGATTTTTTTTTTACTTTCTCTTTCTGATAGTTCATTATTAGTGTGTAGACAAGCAACAGATTTCTGTATATTAATCTTGTATCCTGCAACTTTGCTGAATTCATTTACTGGTTCTAAAAGTTTTAGGGTGGAGACTTTAGGGTTTTCTATATAAAGTATAATATCATCTGCCAATAGTGACAGTTTTACTTCTTCACTTCCAATTTGAATACCTTTTATTTCTTTTTCTTGTAGGATTGCTGTAGCTAGGACTTCCAATACTATGTTAAATAGAAGTGGGAAGAATGGGCATTCTTGTTTTGTTCCTGAAGTTAGAGGAAAGGCTTACAACTTTTCACCAATGAGTATGTTAGCTGTGGGTTTGTCATACATGGCCTTTATTATGTGGAGATATGCTCCCTCTGTACCCACTTTCATGAGAGTTTTTATCATGAATGGGTGTTGAATTTTGTCAAGTGTTTTTTCAGTGTCAATTGAGATGATCATGTGATTTTTATTCTTCCCTTTTAAATTTAATTTTTATTTTATATTGCAGTATAGTTGATGTACAATGTTGTGTTAGTTTTAGGTGTACAGCAAACATATACATATATCCATTATTTTTCAGATTCTTTTCCCATATAGGTTATTACAAATATTGAGTTCCCTGTGCTATACAGTAGGTCCTTGCTGATCATCTATTTTACATATAGTAGTATGTAAATGTTAATCCCAATCTTCTAATTTATCCCTCCATATCCCTCCCCCACAGGTTTCCCCTTTGGTAACCATAAGTTTGTTTTCAAGGTCTATGAATCTGTTTCTGTTTTGTAAATAAGTTCATTTGTATCACTTTTTTTTAGATTCTACATATAAGTGATATCATATGATATTTGTCTTTATCTGTCTGACTTACTTCACTTCATATGATAAACTCTAAGTCCATCCATGTTGTTGCAAATGGCATTATTTCATTATTTTTTATGGCTCAGTAATATTCCATTCTATATATGTACCATGTCTTCTTTATCCATTCATCTGTTGATGGGCATTTAGGTTGCTTCCATGTCGTGGCTATTGTAAATGAAATGAACATTGGAGGTGCATGTATCTTTTCAAATTATGGTTTTCTCCAGATATATGCCGGGAGTGGATTTCTGGCTCATATGGTAGTTCCATTTTTAGTTTTTTCAGGAACCTCCATACTGTTCTCCATAGTGGTTGTATCAATTTACATTCCCACCAGTAGTGTAGGAGGGTTCTCTTTTCTCCACCCCCTCTCCAGTATTTATTGTTTGTAGACTTTTTGATGATGGCCATTCAGACCAGTGTGAGGTGATACCTCATTGTGGTTTTGATTTGCATTTCTCTAATAATTAGTGATGTTGAGCATCTTTTCATCTGCTTTTGGCCATCTGTATGTCTTCTTTAGAGAAATGCCTGTTTAGATCTTCTGCCCATTTTTTGATTGGGTTGTTTTTTTGATATAGAGTTGCATGAGCTATTTATCCTTTCCTTTGTTAATGTGGTGTAACACATTGATTTGCAAATATTGAGCCATCCTTGCATCGGTGGAATAAATCCAAATTGATGATGGTGTATGATCCTTTTTGTATATTGTTGGATTTGGTTTGCTAATATTCATAAAAACATTGGCCTGTAATTTTCTTTTTGTGTTGTGTCTTTGTCTGTTTTTAGTATCAGGGTAATGGTGGCCTCACAGGATGTATTTGGGAGTATTTTATCTTCTTCAATTTTTTGGAATAGTTTGAGAGGGATAGGTGTTAAACCTTTTTGAATGTCTTATTTATTTTTGCTTTTGTTGCATTTTTTTTGGGGGGGAGTCAGATCCAAAAAAATCATTGCCAAGACCCATGTCAAGGAGCTTATCTCTTATGTTTTATTCTGGTAGTTTTATGGTTTCAGGTCTTGCATTTAAGTCTTTAATCCATTTTGAGTTAATTTTTGTGCATGTTG
Source organism: Eubalaena glacialis (assembly GCF_028564815.1). Lineage (NCBI taxonomy): Eukaryota > Metazoa > Chordata > Mammalia > Artiodactyla > Balaenidae > Eubalaena > Eubalaena glacialis. The sequence goes on from NC_083718.1 coordinate 103,627,656, forward strand.
TAGACGGTGGTGTAGTTTCATTATTTTTTCATGTAACCATCCAGTTTTCTCAACACAATTTATTGAGGGGACTGTCCTTTTCCATTGTATATTCTTGGCTCCTTTGTCATAAATTAATTGACCATATATGCATGGGTTTATTTCTGGGCTTTCTATTTGGTTCCATTGAGCTATGTGTCTGATTTTTTGCCAATACCATACTGTTTTGATTACTATAGCTTTGTAATATAATTTGAAATCAGGAACTGTGATACCTCCAGCTTTGTTCTTCTTTCTCCATATTGCTTTGACTCTTTGGGGTCTGTTTTAGTTTCATACAAATTTTAGGGGTTTTTTTTGGTTCTATTTCTGTGAATAATACCACTGGAATTTTGATAGGGATTGCACTGAATCTGTGGATTGCTTTGGGTACTATGGGCATTTTAACAATATTAATTCTTCTAATCCATGAGGCATGGAATGTCTTTCCATTCATTTGTATCTTCTTCAATTTCTTTCATCAATGTCTTATAGTTTTCAGTGTATATGTTTTTCATATCCTTGGTTAAATTCATTCCTAGGTATTTATTCTTTTTGATGACATTGTACCTGGAATTGTGTTCTTAATTTCTCTTTCTGATAGTACATTATTAGGGTATATAAATGCAGCTGATTTTTGTATATTGATTTTGTATTCTGCAACTTTACTGAACTTATTTATTAGTTCTAATAGTTTTTTTTTGGTGGAGTCTTTAGGGTTTTCTGCATATGATATCATGTCATCTGCAAATAGTGGCAGTTTTACTTCTTCCTTTCCAATTTGGAAACCTTGCCTTTATTTTATTGCCTAATATCTCTGGCTAGGACAAAAAGTCTACTTTTTTATAATTCTTTTTTATTCTAGATTTCAGAAGCTTATTTTTCAAAGGAATAGTTCTTTGTCAACAAACCATATCTTATTATTTTCAAGAGATTCTGCCTAGTTTTATTGGGGACTATTTATAGATCATAAACATATTCTTAAATTGCTAAGCTGCTTGAGAGAAGGCCTACAGAAGGCAGACATGTAGGTGTCATTCATACACAGGGTTAGTGTATGTTAGCCTTGAAATGGCATAGAGCCAATGAGTGTAGGATGTTGGTAAGAGAGTGTTTGAAGTGTTGGGATGTAGATAGGAAAAATAAACAGGTGTCTTTAAAGTTGAGGGCCCAGCGAAGTAAAAGATAGTGGGATAGTGGAAGTAGATGGAAGGATAAGAGGTTGCAGTCAGAAAGTTGAAATATATTAATTTATAGTTTTCAGGTGTTCATTAGAACATCTAATTCTTTTTTTTTTTTTTTTTTTTGGCTATGCAGCGTGGCTTGTGGGATTTTAGTTCCCTGACCAGGGATCAAACCTGTTCCCCCTACAGTGGAAGCACAAGGTCCTAACCACTGGACTGCCAGGGAATTCCTTAGAACAACTAGTTTAACTAGAGAAAAATAACTAAAACTAAGAAGTCTATTTATTGGATTGATTACAGTTTTGGCTGACTTGAGTCAGAGAGAGTTTTTCCTTGAAAATTCAAAATGGTAAATGTAAATTAAGCAATATTAAAATACTTCCCAAATTTGAAACTGCAAACAGGGATATTCTCTCTTTTATGGGCTTAGAGTATATTGTCATGTAAAAACCAATAAATTAATAACATGTTAATAAAATAAAAATATACAATTTATTCCTGAAAATAAGGAAGTTTCAAAAGTGCTCATTTGCACTATTGGTTTAAAAAAAAGTCCATGGTGAATGAGGAAAAACATAATGTCAATGTTCTTAGGTAAGATAGATTTATTCTTTTATAACACCTTTCATGTTCACACACTTTTAGAAAAAAGAGCCATAATTTAATGCTTTCTTCTTAATTTTTCATAATGAGAAGATTTACATTAACATACATTTTAAGTTTTTCTGCTTCTAAGCAAAGTTTAATTTTCTTTGAATAATCAGCTAAGACTTTGTCAGGTATTACTTTGTTTTTAATTAGAGTCCACAGATATTTATGAGACCAGTTGATTTTTGTGGGGTTGAAAGATTTAAAATATAAATTGGCATTGAGGGTCTAATATATATTAAATTTATTATTGCAATTATACCACTGTTCTTCATTGAATAAACCTTGGACTCCAGAGCAGCTACCTTGGGATGTTATGTTGTTGCTATAGTTGACCTGTAGAGGTCACTATTAACAGACAAATGAAAAGCCTTTTAGAATTACAGGTTAATATAGTTAAAACTTAAAATCTATTTGTCCCAATCACTAGAAAGACCATGGTACTACCTCATATTAAGACATGATATAAATACAACACAACTTTAAAATCAGAATATTTTTAGATAATTATATAATAAAAATAGATACTACTACTTGGATGGGTTAGCCAAATCTCATGATTTAAAACTTCCCATCCCTGCAATTACTTACACAAACTGAAAACAAAAAGGGACCCCACTAAACTGAGTCCTAATGATTTCCTATTATTTAATTATTTTCTATAATATTTAATATAAGAATATGTGGCAAAGAGACAGATGGAAACTGGATTTTGTTTGGATTCACTAAACATGAGCCGTATCTTAGAAAGTGTAAATTTTACCCCATTTAAAAAAAAGATCTGAGGAGATAATTCTAATAAAAAGTTATATAAAGTAACCATTTTTAATGTTTATTTAGTTGGATGGTAATCAAGTGGATATATGTAAGGAAAGATAGCAGGACTAGTCAATAGAGAAACCACCCTTACCATGTGAATGCCAGTAAAACCCCCTTAAAATGAAGGGAATCTGTCATTTTGTGTAAATTCTCTTCTGCTTCCATAAACACAGCCGTAATCAATTAAAGACCTACTTGTGAAGGAGCCATTGTTTGCAGTTCCATTCAGACATTGCTGAGTTGTCTTTTAGACTGTCCATGCGGAAACACTGGTAAGGTGATGAGAAAGTTCAAAGTACCTAACTTTTCAATGTGGATTTTGTTATTGTATCTTTTTTATTCATTTTAAACATTGGAGTGTAATATGTGTTGATTGTTGATTCTAGGAAAGGGAGGGGGCTTAAGAATGTAGCATAGAATGAAAATGATCTAATGACGCAATTCCGTATGACTTTCAGATTGCAATGCCTCATAGATTAGTTCAAGAGGAATCAGTGTCGAAAATGTTTGCTAAGATAAATAATATTACTTTATCATAAGTCTTTTAGTAGAAAGTAAGAGTGCTTTCTCCAACACTAATAAATCATTCACTAATTTTTGTCATGGTCAGCATTTTATTTTTGTTCTCGACTTCTCTCTTACACTTTTAGTTTAAGCTAGATAGTATTATTGACACTAAATCAATATCCAATTTTGGTTGCTGGATTTAGGAGACTGGTGGAACTTCACTAAAGAGGCAGATGCAAAAATATTTCAGAGAGAATTTGGCATAAATGATTTAAAGAATTAAGAAGATAAAAAAAAGACTCAATATTAATTATTTCATGCTGTTGATATGTACTAAACTGAAGGGAGTGAACAAATTATCCTTCTCAGATTTAAGAGTACAAGTTACTTAGTACATGAAAGTAAATCCTCATACAGCTAGCCTAGGGGCTAAGAAAGAAATGCCATAAAGTTAGTATCAGGACCTCACCTTGTCAGAGTGGGAATCTAACCTCTGGGTCACCTTTGATTCTTTGCTTTCTGGGCAGAAATGGGCCAACTTTCTTATCTGACTGCCTAAAGAATACTCTGGCATAGGTCTAGAGAAGGTCACGTTCAACCACAGTTAGCTGGATATTTAAGCCAAATGTAAAAGATTTTGGAATGGATATTAAGGAGTGGAGAGATCTAACAAGAATATGTTTCCTTTACTAAGACCCCTTTGCTTTTCTAGATCAGATAGAGGGAACAACTTTCCTTGGGACTACAATTTAGTAAAACTACCAAGTCTGTCACTGTTATGCAAGCCCATAGCCTCTCTCTTTTCCTTGAGTGATATATCTGGGGAGGTTATAAGGAAGAGCCTCAGTGTCCAGACCAGCCATTCTACAGATGACTCAGGACACCATCACTAAATCCATTCATTACTGTGGCCCTAGTGGGAGTTACAAGTGAAGCCTGCAAATTAGACGTTGGTAATGTGGACTCTACTTTAGGGAATTGGGCAAGACTGCCAGAATTCATTCCTGAACTTTAGCAGCCACAAAAGAGTATTTTTCTGTCGTCTGTAACTGATTCAAAACCAGATCTCAAAAGGACAAGCTTCCTTTTGTGCACCATCTTTCCTAAAGTCCAGCAACTAATAATGTTACAACATCAGGTTTTTCACAAGATCACAGGAAACATCTGATGAAGGAGAAGCAAAGAAAAAAATGTCACCTTTTGACTTGATTAGCCTCTGTTTCACTGTTTTCTAATTTTAGAACATGCTGTTTGGAAAATTATTATGTGGTTATTCACCACAAACTAATGGTACTTTATTGTTAGATGAAAGATTAAATCTGTGATGTATCAAAAATCATAAAAATTTCTAAAGGTTTTAGATGTTGAGTAAAGCAATTGATGTCAGTGTCAGTTCATATTCAAAACTGCTTGCACTTGCCTAGAAAACATATTTCCAAAATCCTATCCTGAAGCTGTATTGGCATCACTATTTCCTTCTGTGCTAATAATCACACATAAAGGTGAATGCTTTGCTTTCAAGTTCATTGACATTATTATTATTTATTTATTTTTTACATTTTAGTCAATTTGAATGCTTGGGGGATCTTTTGAAATTTTTTGAGAAGCAAAGGTAGATTTTCTTAATAAAGATTCTGTGAACTTAAATATCTTATTAGTAGAATAAACAAATCTTAGAAAATTTCCAGGTCATTTTGTAGAAAATATCAAAGAGCTCTAAACAGTAGGAACATTAGATAGTAAAGCTCATATAGTCAGTGTCTGTAGACTGTAACAAGAAAGATTTGACTCTGTACCTTTGTATCAAGTATTTTTTTTTTCTTTTTAACTGTACTCTTTTGGCTTCTAGTCCTAATTTTACTTCAGAAATTATTTTTAATGTGCTTCAGACAGGGGCCTTCTGTCCAGGTCTTGAATGCAAGTACTGTATCTTTGTTTTGTACTCTTGTACAAATATATTTTATTGGGAACCTATTTCAAAATGCTTGTTAAACATATGAGCTTATTCACATGAATGCACTCAAGTGCTGTAAATGTAGGTGCAGAAGTTGAAACAGAGGAACCTATGTCTCATACTCATGGCTGCAGCTCACTGTTTGAAGCAAGGGGTTTCCTTCATCAGCTCACTGACGGTGTACATGCTGCACTATGTACATACTTCTTTCTGCTGTGACTCACACACACACACACGTGTCCCTATGATTTAAGGAAAAAAACACATTAGTCATAAAGCTCAGGAGTTGAAAGTAAGAGAGTAAGGCTGGGATAGTAACCGTTCAGAACTTGAATGAATTGCCAGTTTTCACCAAGTAACTGGCTGGCCTTCTCAGGCAGGCTCCAAATTCCTGTTGAAATGAAGACTTTCTTTCCTGGACTAGGCCTGGCATTCCTGGGAAACAATGGCCCTTTTCAAATAGGCTCTGAAATTTCACAGGTGAAGGGAGAGGGGCAGTCATTTGATCCCACCCACAAGAAGCCTGTTAGTATTTTAAAAAGTGAAGACAGAGCCTATCATGGAAATGCAGGCAAAGCTGGCTAGTGGCTAAGAGCTGCAATCTAGACCCACGGTTCTGTAGATCTCTGTGAAATATGAATCAATTTCAACTTTCTGTCTTTGTCTCCAATTACAACACTTTTTCTAGATTTTCTTAAGAGCACACTACAGAACCACCAAAACAGGATTTTATTTTGTGTCTTGTGTTATGGAAGAGCAGTATTCAAGCTTTTCTTTAATTAGAAATTGACATTAGAACTATAAAATAAAGGATTCAGTTGCTGATGTGTGTTTGTATGTGTGCGTGCGTGATTTTAGAATAGATACAAAGTAAAAATATTCCACAGGTATATAAACATACACATATATAATTACATATATGTGTACATCACATATATACACATACATATATATGTAATAATTTTACCTTGCATTATTTCCAAAACGATTTTAAATTGGATATAGTTATATTATTATTCAATAATTTAAACATTCAAAAATGTTCAGATAAGTCATTTATGAAAGTATAGACTATATCCAATTTGAAAGAATTTAAGCATGTTGATCATCATACTTACATGTACAATTAAGGTCAGGTCCATTTCATAGATTTTATGAAAATTTTTATTTGAGCGGATCTTTCAATAATGGAATGATATAAACTGAGGGTTTTAGAGAAACAAAAGAGTAGAGATGGATGAGGTGTTCAAGATATAGCACTAAGGTGGCCTCATAGAATCTCTTGCTCCATTAATATAGTAGCCTAGAGAGCAGCAGAATGTTTTTCCAATGAGCACAGATATGGTGCAGAAAACCAACAGACTGGAGAAGGGGCTATGTTGAGGAGGAGGAGGATGCAACTGACATGTGCATAAGCCAGTGATGGAGACCAGGAGAAAATACGTACATCACAATGGAAGTTAGTGTGAAGTGACCGTTAAGAACCATATAATTGCTAATTGGGTGATACCCTCTAAGTTCCTTAGAGCTTAGAAACAACTTCAGTGAAGCGTTTGTAGGGAGAATGGTGAGTAACTGAAATGATCAAGATTACTCTAAATTGACCAAGATTATTTTTACTGCCTAGCAAAATGGATGCGGGGAGAGCACAGAATAGAAATTAAGTTTATTTACAGAAAAATAAAGTTAGTAATTTTGCACACTTGAATTTTAGGGACTAGACGTCAGACCCTTTACACCTATTATAAAGAACAGGAGTCAAAGGAAAAGATCTAAGTTCCCTACCAGTTTACTTAAGCTAGTTTTATTGCGTCATTTATCCCTGCTGTCCTACAACCTCATTTGAACTCACACTGAAACATCCAGTCATCTAGTGGTGCCCAAGCCTTAGCAGTTTTTTGGTTTGCTGCAAGCTGCTAACTTGATTCTACTTGCTCTAGTTGCTTAAAACAGCACATATCAGAGTTTGTTGTGAATTTAGCCACTTAAGACACTTGTCTTTGAGTCTTCTTCTATAGAGTCTTATCTATCCATACCTGAATCCCAGGTATTCTTAGCAGTGATGTTGTTAGGGTATATATCCTTCAGTTCTGACAAGAGGGAATCTCTAGCTTTATTATTATTATCTTTTGCAACTTCTACTGTATATTTATATGCAATTTTCTGATGCCAACTGACCTAACCCAATCTGTTAATACACAAATATTAGGTTATTTGTGGTGAATATATATGCCTACCAATTGTTAGAGGCAGGGAAGAGATATAGTCCATCTCCTACAACCTTGCTACCAGGTCACCAAAAAAATACATATTCTGCTCTATATAGACATCTATGCACAAACAGACACAAAACAATCCCAATCCTGTTCTATGGGTCATGAAGTCCCAACTCTCTGTCCCATGTGCCTTTATGCAAGAGCATAAAGGTTTACTGGAAGCAAATGAGCAATATTTTTAACTCTTTAATCAGTCAGATGATCCACAATCTTCCAGAATCACTGGCTAAATACAAGTGCATTTAAGAACAAAGCCTAGAACATCATTTATAAGGGCTAAATGGTACAAGATTTGCAGATTGTTATAACTGGGTCATACAATGGTGGGAAGGGAATGTCTACATATTTTAGTTAATTCACTTATCTAATGTCATCAGTGGAAATTCAATTTAAATTAAACTCATTAACAAATATCTGATGTTGATTAGAAGTAAATATAGATGAATCCTATCTAGAGAGTGGCTTTTGAATTAAGTGATCAGAAACCACCCTGGAGGACATAAGCCAACTAACTGTCCTGAAGTATACCATATTAAAAGCAACACACATGTTATCACATTTTCCATGATTAATAATGTTAAAAGAAAGTATAAGCCACATAACTTTTTCCTTCATACAGGTAGTTTACTGTTATTTTCAACCTGAAGGAATATAATGAAATCATTTAAAAGTATATTGATCCTTAGTATTCTTCATGCAATTCCTTCTTTTCTTTCTTTCTCTTTCATTTCTTTCCTTTTCCCCTTCCTTTCTTCCTTCCTTCTTTCCTCCCTCCCTTACACCCCCTCCCTCCCTCTCTTCCTTCCTTCTTTCCTTCTTTCTTTCCTTCCTTATCACTAATATATAAAGAATGGCTAGAAAGTAACTAGCCTCATAATTCAGATAATGAAAGTAAAATTGCTTTTTAATAACTAAGTTGCCCAGGTAGTTGCTGAGGTATTTGTTTTATTTAATCATGAACTTATTTATGAAACAAATATTAACCTATTTCTATTTTGGGTCAGATTCATTATGTTTCTAGATATATGGGTAATAATGAATTTAATGTTAATAACCAAAATATCTAAGATTTTTATGTAGTTTTTCACTTATTTCTCACTGAAACCTTGTGAGGGAAGCTGTATTATCTACACTTTGCACATAAAGAATCCAACACTTGGAAAATATAATCCACAGGTCCAAGGTTATATAACTAGCTGGCAAATGGTAGAGTGTGGATTTAATTCCATGTCTGATTCTTTTTTCATGTTTTTATTTTTTTTCATTTCTTTCAGCTTAACTTAGGTGTGATTGACAAATAAAAATTGTATATTTTTAGGCTGTATAACATGATATCTGATTCTTAATTGCTTAACTCTTACACTCTGCATATTTCATCAGACCCCAAGCATTAGCCCTTGGCCAGCTTTCCCTGTTGATCTGTGTGAAGATTCAACTCAACAGGTAATTACTGGACAGATCTATATGTCATGAAGATTATGTAGATAAGTAAATCACAGTATCTGCTTTTAAGAAGAATACAACTTAGATTTAGTAGGGGACATAAGACTACAATATTTACACAAATATGTATAATACAAAGCAGAATGTAATACATGCAGAACAGATTGTTGAAATGAGAATATTTTTACCTAATTTTGACTGAAGTAATAATACAAGAGCTATGAAATGAATAGAGACAGACCTTACACTTTGCCCATTTGCTGAACATAAAAAAGAAAATCCAGAAACTCAGTTTTCTGATTTTTGAAACCCTCAGGTGGTTCAAGGACATAAAAAACTGTCAGAGTATAGAGAAGGGTCAATGCTTTGAAGTGGATTTCTTTGAAGAAAATGATGCAGTAAACCTCACCTACTCTTTTCAGAAGTGTAATGTGGCTCTTCACGTTGGAAGGAGTAGGCTTCAACAAGACCATTCAGAGAGCTTTATATGTGTTTCCTGACAATAGGAGGCCTTGCAACCTGGAGACAGATGATCACCTAGTCTGTCTAGAGGATGACAAAAAGACTGGTGAGCTGCTTGGTGTAGAGCCAGGAGAGTATTGCTGTTGCCTTGAGACTAGCCTATTCTCCTAGAACTTGGGGCAAAGGATGTGTGAGTAGACCAGATATGGGCCATGGCGGGCAACAAAGCTGTGTGGAAGCCATTTAAGGACTGCCCAAGAGGATTAATGGGGATTGTGGAAGGTACTTCAGTAGTTTGAGATTATGTGAGGGAAACCTCCAGGGAAGTTAGAGACTGAATGGGTCCAGCTAGGAAAATGAAACACCACAACTATGAAAACCTCCAAAATCCACAAAATCATCCCATAAAAGAGTAAGCTTTGGCCATATATCAGGCACAGAGAATATGACACAATCACTCAAGGAAAAATAATTTTATTCTCTTACTTTTCCTGCTTACTTTGACCCTGGAGGAATATGAGAAAGCTGCTAACCAGTTAGTGAGGAGGGAGACATGTGAGGAAAAAGAGCAAGGGCCAACCAATTGTTCTCATAGGCCTTGGGTAGAATAGAAGTCTTAATTTGAATGCCTGTTGAAACATGCATCAATAACCTGGAATCTATATATTATAATTATTGAACTGACACCATGTTTTGGGACTTAAGGGGTTATAGAACTGCTTATTACCTAAGAGTAAGCTGGAAAGTAATGGGACCCAGCCAATTTCCTATCCAAGGGCAGGAAAGATTACCCATATTGAATAAATTTTAAAAGGGCATTGAAGATAAAATAGAATTGTGATTTTTAACTTATCCTACAAGTCTTGTATTTGATATACTAACTGTATATCTTATAAAATATGCACAAAATTCTGTGCAGTCACATATAGTGGATAGAGTATTTCTATATCTGGGTTAGGGAGCAATGTCCTATAGTATAAAGATCACTGGATAAGGACTTGCTGAAGCATTGTTTTATTCTTAGCTATATCTCCTTTTTTCTGGGTCACCTTATGTAAGTTTCACAATGTTTCTTAATTTCAACTTCTTCCCATGTAAGAATGAGTAAAAATGTAATAATGCCATGTGAAATACCTTTTCCTTTTTCCTCAAATGAGACAATTTAGATCAATGTGATAACGTAATGAATACATTTGTTAAGTGCAATACATATGTAGTATTGTACAGTTAAAAATAATAATGGTCACTCTATTAGGGAAAATTATGAATTCAAACTGCTTTGTTAAAGAAAAGGCTTTAGTCTTTTTAGGGTTTTTTTGAGTTTGACAGTTTGTGTTCATATGCATTTCAGACATTTTTTGAAACACACAACACATACATACTTTAGTTATGATTTGTCATATTTTATTTATTCATGCTTTTTGATGGCATCTTAAAATGAGATTTTTGTCTCGAGTTTGTACAATGAGAACAAAATAGTAGGTTACAAGTACATATAGTATTTATTAGTGAATTTGAATACATATGTAAACATACAAACACTGGTATATATATGTATATAAATATATACACAAGTGTATACTGATATATATCATATACTGATATATAATATATATAATATACAGCATATATATATTTAGCTGTGTGTGTATTTGTGTTTGTATCTGTCTATGCAGCTGGCTATAAACATAGAACTGTGTATAAGCATGTGTATATAGTTAATTTAATTCTCATAATAACTCTATGAAATTTTTGCTGTTATTATCTGTATTTTACAGATCAAGGAACCGACACACAGAAAGTTTAAATAACTTGGCCAAGGTCATACTTACAGTGAATGAAAAAGCCAGGAGTTATACCCCAGCAAAATAGCACCAGAATTTGTTCTCTTAAGTATGCATTCTATTCCCACCATGTAAAGAGAGGTACAATACAACTCATGTAGGAATTATAAGGCAAGTGATTAAAAATCAGGTTTTGAAAGGTCAGTGTTTATGTAAGTGAAGATTAGTAATTCAGCCAGAAAGTAGGAAATTGAAAAGAATTGTCAGGGTTCTATTAGTCCCCCATAAATGGGAATAGATGGCTTCCCACTTACCTCATGTCAAGTGAGAGGAACATCAAGAAGAATACAAATAGAACTCAATAAGTGCCCTTTGCAGCTTGGAATAGAGACATTCACAAGTGTCTAATTCACATCTAAGAAATCTAAACAACAAAGTCTGGCTGAAGCTGCTTATGGCAGTATATTAGAGGATGCAGGTAGGAATTAACTCCATTCCTACCAAGAGTGAATTAAAGTTGCATGTTTCCTCTGCTTCAGATGTGGCCCATATAATAAAGAGCCTGTTGGAGCTGCCTTAGACCCCCTCCAAGAGTCCTATCTAAATGGTAGTGACTGCAAGAGAAAGAGATAAATTATAAGGAGAGGTATCACGATTAACCACCAAGTGGAGATGGTATTTGCCCTTATCAAGGAAACTGTTGGTAGAAGACCTAAGAGTTCAGGGACATACCTGGCCCTGGCCATCCAGTGGTTAAAATTCCACACTTCCACTGCAGGGGGCATGGGTTCAACCGCTGGTCGGGGAACTAAGATCCCACATGCCACAGTGAGGCCAAAAAAAAAAAAAAAGGTAAAAACAACCTCAGAGTTCAGAGATTTCCAAAGAATCCACAAAGCACCCCCATACAACTAACAGCTTAAACATAGAGAAAACCATTGCTGAATTACATTGGTACCAGTCATGTAATAACTTTCCTGACACTTATTTTTCCTGGAGGAGTCAGAAACTATGGTTAGCACACCCCTTCCCCACTACACATGGTCTCAGTCATACTATTTTCTTTCAGTTTCTCAAACATACCAGGTTTATCTCTGCCTCAGGATTTGTGCATTAGCCATCTTTCCCTGGCATATTCTTTCCTGTGATGGTCACAAGGCTTTCTCTCTCTAGTCAGGCTTTTAAATATTAAATTGTATCCCTTCAGAGAGGCCTTCACATAGGGCCTTGTGGGTCCTGTTTAGGAGTCTGGCTTTTAATCAAAGTGGGGAATGAAGCCAAAGGAGGGTAAAATGATTTTATTTAAAAAATTCTTTTTCTTCACTGTGTGTACAATTTATACACAGAGACAGGGACCCAGCCAGGGCCTCTGCATTCCCCTATGAAAGTAGGGGAATATTTTTTTTATTTACAAAATGTAGGCAGTTTAGTCCCCCATTACAAGGAGGTGGAGGGGAGGGAGAGTGCTGGAGGAAGGTTAATATTAATATCTACCCCTCTGGGGAAGCAGAGGGCAGGAGCAGGGCTGGGAAAGGGCATGAAGGCACTGTTAGCACTGAGAGGGGAGGGGCATGGGGAGTGACTACGGGAGGGTGACCAGAAGCTGGGGCACCAGAGTGGGGCCTCTCAGGTCAGTGTTTGTGAGGGGATGAGGGAGTGTTTGCCAGTGTCTCTGGTAGAGACTGAAGGCTTCACCGGTTAGGGGATGAGGATTGCATAGGAGTCATAAATAAAAATAAGTAAGGGATGAGTGACTTTATTTTTAAAGTCATTCTGCTTTGCATGAAGAATGCACTGTAGAGAGAATTAATGGAGAGAAAGAGACATAAACAGATTCAGGTTATGTTTTGGAGGTAGAGCTCACAGAATTTCATGATAGCTTGATTATAGGTTGTGAGAAAAAGAGGTTTTCGGCTTGAACAATTTAGTGATGTGAAGACTCACAGAAAAGAAGTTTGGGGGTAAGTTGGGGTGGTGAGTAGAAGACTAAGATGACCACCAAGATTCCTGCCCCATCGTGTGCATGCCTTGTATAAACTCTTCTCCTTGAGTGTGAACAGGGACCATAAGTAGGATGAGCTATCACTCCCATGATCAGGTTACAACTCAGTTCACTTTGCATTAATAAAAAGGGAGATTAACTTGTATGGGCCTAATCTAACCAGGTGAAGTGTTACTCTCCTGCTGGCCTCAAACAAAGAGCAAACTGAGATGCTGAGAGAGGAAGGGGGTCACAAAGCAAAGACCTGAGGGCAACCTCTAGGAGCTGATAGTTGTCCCTGGATGATAGTCACCAAGAAAAATGGGGGCCTCAGTAATACATCCACAACAAACTGAATTCTGTCAACAATCTGAATGAGTTTGGATGAGTACACCAAACTCCAGACGAGACCATAACCCCAGCCAGCACCTTGATCTTGGCCTTATGTGATCCTGAGCAGAGAACTCAGCTACTCCATGCTTAGGTTTCTGACCTATAGAAACTGTGAGTTAATAAATGGGTATTGTTTTAAGCTACTAAGTTTGTTGTGATTTGTTACACAGCAATAGAAAACTAATGAAATTGTCAAGCAAGGGTTGCAATTGGGCATATTAGATTTAAAATGCCTACTAGGCATTCAATAGATGTCAAGCAGGGAGTTTGTCACACCAATCTGGATTTTAGGGGAGAATCACATGGTGGCTTCTTGCTTGTGCCAATATTTCAGAGTAGATGGAGAGAAACAGACTGACAATGGCGTTATTTCATGAAGTTGACTTGGATGATGAAAGAGAAAAGAAGAGAAAGTGTATCTAGCCTCTAGGAACTTACAGTTTAGACTAAAGAAACAAGAATTTTTTTAACTAAATATAATATAGGACACTGTCTTAGAAAAATGCTTTAATAATAAAAATTTTACATAGGAGAAAAATAATTGCAAATCTTCACTTTAATTCAGTAAATTCTATTTTTTCAATATTTATCTTATTATGAAAACAAAATGCTGTTTTATTCTTTTCTGGTTATTGATTTTTCTCTTTTATTTTAAATATAGGTAAGTTGAGGAAATCAGAGATTTAGTGATTTGCAAATGCCAGTAAAAAAGTCATGGCTGGAGTAAAAATCTCCCACTATTGAGACCATTGTCCTTTCATGTACTATGCAATATCACATTGCTTCTTTGCAAATATGACAAACTCATTTCTTTGGGAAGAAGGACTGATATAGATCTCTGTAACATTAAACACAAAATTGGATTTACATTGTTTCAATGCCTTCATCAAATAAGTGACAATAAATATATCTTTTAGTGTTATACAAACAAGGTACAGGTGTTCTAAAATGGGTTTGTGCCCTGTTGAAAATATTTGGAGGGAACAGCCCAGGTAAAAATATTCACGTGGAATTTGTACTTATATGTGCCTTAGAAGGGTCCTGAGCAACCCCCCCACCCCCCCACCCCGCCGGCCCACACCGTGTGGAACATTCCTGCTGGTTGTTTGTACTGGCTCCTGCTACTGTCCTGTTAGACCTGATAATTAATATCTGTAAAACACTTTTGAAATTTTGGTGCACTTATAAATTATTATCTTGTTCTTTTTGGATATAGCAATGAGTCTAGAGATATAGAGATTAGTACTATTGATAACTGGAAGAGAAATGACTTCAACATCTCTCTGTGGGTGACAGAATAGTCTTGATATCGTGACTTTTCCCATCCCATTATTGAGTAGCCTTGGTCAAATTATGTTTTGGAAGGAAATAGGCAGTAGTTGGTCCCTAGTCATTTGATTAGGTTATCTTGAGTGCCACTGGGGCCTTTTAGAGAATGACCACAGAAGTTCAAGAAGGGATTTTTCATTGTAGTTTCTGGTTATTACATAAACGCAGATTGTGAGTCCCAGCAAGTTTGAGGTCTTTGCCTTCAAGTGGGTTATAATCTAAAAAGAGAGATTAGATCCTACTAGTATTTTAACATGATACCATAAAGTGAACTGGGGGAATTTGATATTTACAACTATATTTATGAAGTGGGTCGGTTTGGAGATCAGATTTTTTATGCTAGTTAAGAACCAAATAAGGTATTTCCAGCATATATATTCCTAGAAGAATAGAGCTGAAATCTTAATTAGGTTTCTCCATTGCATAGATTTAGGTTTTGTTTTACAGCCACTGTTCCTAATTACTAGTTATGAAAAGAGAAAAATAAGACTTAGAATCTACCAGACTCCTTTCATTTGTACGTGTGGAAAGGGTTCTTGTTCTTCTGTTGGAATTCAGCTTCACCAAACTGGAATTTTACTTGGCTTGGTAGCATTTTTATTTACATAAATGCAGAAGTTTAAGAAACATAAGATCCAACGTTCACTCTATCCTGTACAATTCAAGAAAAAAAGAACTTAAATATCTAGCCATATCTATTCCAAATATTAGCTAAAAGCTAAATAGCTCTTTATATAGTCAAGTAAGTAAAATAATACTGACAAATTACACTCTTGAGCTTTTATATAATACCTGTTTTTTTAAGTGAAAAAATATAAAAATTACAAGATTTTAGAGAAATACTTTGCTAGTCTAATCTCTAGTAATCCATTCACTATAAGTATATTAAAAAAGTGAATAGTTTCATAAAGTTATTAAAGCCATTCAAATATAATAAATATAAATTATTTCTTGGAAAAAGAACAGCATACTTTATTTCTTAATCTTAAAAAGAGTAAAGTCTATTGGACTTCATAAAAATTATGCTCAAATGTGGTACAATTAGCATAATAGATACTAACAATATTTGACATGTAAAGTATTGTGCATTTACTCATCAAAGAAAAATTACTGTCTCTGAGTACATATCTTTGATAGTTTTTTTTCTTTTTCTTTTTTAAAATTATTTATTTATTTTTACCACATGTGTATGGTTTGGGGAAGAGGTCTGACAGAATACTTTAAACCACACCGTATGAAGTTAGAGGTACCTGGATTTGAGTCTCACATACACTACTTACCAATTGTGTGGCTAACAGTAAAAGGGGGATAATAATGCTACTTTTTCATAGTGCTATTGTGGATAGTTTATTTTAATTCAAAATATTGTAAAGATCCCTTTTTCTCATCCATTCTAGGGAACAATGATGATAGATAGGCTAAAGTGATAATAAATGTCAACCACAACATGCTTACACATATAAGCTAACCCTCTTAAAATATTATTTTAAAATTTAATAATATACATATTTAATAACTTTTTAAATTTTAGAAAAATTTTAGATTTACAAAATTATTGCAAAGATAGTACAGTATTCTGGCATACTCTACACTGTTTCCCCTATCATTAACATCTTATATTAGTATTGAACATTTATCATAATTAATTAATCAATAGTGATACATTTTTATTAACTAAATTTTATACTTCATTCAGATTCCTCAGTTTTCCCCTAATGTTCTTTTTCTGATCCAAGATCCTATCTAGGATATCATATTACATTTAATTGTCATGTCTCCTTAGTCTCCTCTTGGTTGTGACAGTTTCTCAGACTTTATTTTTGATGACCTTGACAGTTTAAGGAATATTGGTATTTTGTAGAATGTCCCTCAGTTGGAATGTTCTGATGTTTTTCTCATGTTTACACTGGGATAATGTTTTTTGGAGAAATCCACAGATGTAAAGGGTCATTCTCATTACATCATATTAGGGCTACATACTATCAACATGATTTATCACTGTTGATCTTAACCTTGATCACCTGGCTTGAGTTAATGTTTTTCAGGTTTCTCCACTGTAAAGTTATTCTTTTTTTTCCCTCTTTTTCCATGCTAGACACTTTGGAAGTAGTCACTATGCACAGCCCATACTTAAGGAGTGAGGAGTTATATATGCCTGCTCCTTTAGGGTAGAGTGTCTAAAAACAATTTTTCATTTTAGTAATATACATATATACACACAGGTATACATATATATAAATATGTTAGTCAACATTTTTATATTTCTATATATTTATATAAATTACTATGCATGTTAATATATCATATATTGAAATATATAGTAATTATTTTGTATGGCAGATTTGTTTCTTCTCCATTTATTTATTTTTTAATCATTTGTTTATATCAGCATAGACTTATGGATTCTATTTTTACTTTGGATTATAATCCAATACTGTTTAATTTTATTGTTCAAATTGTTCTAGCATTTGGCCATTGGGACCTCTTCATGTGGCTCCTGTATTCTTTTTAGCATGCCAACCACATTGTGAGGTTTTGTTTTTTAAATACTTTCTTACTTTCTACACTACAAAGATGATGTACACTACAAGATACTACAGGCTCATCTTATATATTTCCTGTCCCAGTCCTAGAATCAGCCATTTCTCTAAGGATCCGAGGTTCCTTTTATTGGAAAATAGTGTTAGAACCCAATATACTGGCATTAAGGGTGCTCATTGCTATTGGGGTGTCTAGACCCTCTCAGCTGACAGACTGAGATATAAGTTTGTATACAATATATATGTTTGTGTGTGTGTATGTGTATATATATGTATCCATATATATCTATATTAAGCAAAACCTGAGTTTATACTGTCTTCAACTCTAATCCATTATCACATGGATTACTGTAGTCTCCTCTCCTTGCCTATCTATAATCTCCCTCTTCAACAGTGAGAAACTAGGCTCCCATAATCTGCCATGTACTTAACTTAATTGTTCAGTTGTGATTTCAGAATTGTTAATTTGTACCCTTATCAGGAACAACTTCATCAAGTAGAATACAGTGCCTATGTACAGTTCATTTTGCCTTTAAGACCAAGTCTCCACTCTTTCTAAAGTCTTAAGTCAATACTTCTTTCTCTCACCCCCTTCAGTGAGGTTGGTTCACACATCTGGTTAGTATGTGTGCATGTTGGTTCATAATACATTAGATTTTTTTATAACATTCTGTTTTCCATACTGAGATTCTCAGATCCTCTAAACCATTTTTTTAAATTTGCATACATTAAGATTTATTCTTTTTGCTGCAAAATTCACCCAATTTATGTGTATAAGTCAATGGTTTTTAGTATATTTATAGAGTTTTTCAACCATTAGGACTTCTACCTCTTAATATGGCAGCAGTGGGAAAAATGGCAAAGTTTCCCTGCGTTGTGAGAATATCTGATGCTTTATTAGCCTGATCTATATATACTTGATTTCTACTTAATGAATAAGGGCGTTTAGACATGCCGAACTTTATGTTTTGGTGCCTAATAGGTTACCCAAATTTGATGAACAGCTCAAATCACATAGTTACTTGTTCCGTGGTCAATCTGTTCCAATAATAAACCAATAACTGTTTCTTAAAGGGAGAATAGTTACTTACTACAGAAGAAGGTTGCTTCAAAGTCTGTGAGACTGAGCTATGATTTCTTAATGTGAATTGCCAAAGGGTCCAGTCAGCCAGAGACATTCTGATATCACTTAATCTGCCTTACTATAAGGGTCATGTGGTACAGCAATTTTCTCTGCATCTTGAACAGCTGGAGAGAGCACATTTGATTTGGTATATAATACCTCCCAAAAAAACAAAACCAAAATAACCTGCCATGTTTTTCACCTGTTTAATAATGTTAGGATGTCCATGGTGCAGGAACCTATCACTCAAAGAGGAGCACTAGATTACTGGGTCAGTTTTGGAAATGATGGTAGGCTTTGAGTTATGGAAAGAAGTGATAAATGCTCAGCAACATTAGCCAAGGTCACAGTGAAGTTAAAATGCAGCTTTTGATGAGGTCAAAAAGTACAGGAAGCAGTCGCTGGGAAGAGGCTATTAGACATATGTCCTCAGTGGAGGGAAAATATATTTATTTTTTAAATTGGACGAAGGTGATTTTTTTCCAGGGAGTTTCAGAGACTAATATTTAGGATGAGGTTCAAGAGCTAAAGATGGATAGAAACCTTGTCCTTAATTTCCAGGACTGCATGAAATATTTTTTAAAAAAGAAATAATTTTTTAAAATGTTCCTATAACATCATAGAAATATTTGTCAAAAAATCTCTCCTTCACTTTAGAGCTTTAATTGCAGATATTATTGTATACCAATTGATTTGGCGGTTCTCTATTTGCAATTTGTATCCTTTTTTTAGGTTAAAATCTGAACTTTATGCTTTTCTAACTGATAAAAACAAGGATACACCAAACTCCACCAATGTGAACTAAGAAAATGAGGAAATCTCTCTAAAGCTTATTATTGGTTCTATTGTGGAAAACCAAATGTGGCCATTTAGAAATATATAAAGAAGGTAGTAAGGAAACAGGTAATAAAGTCATAATAGCCAACAGTATAAGATCTATCAGATTTCAGGTAAAGAAGTAGACTAATTTAGCCAGACTGAATTTGCCTGGTAAAGAAAAACATGTTTGCTAGAGCAAAGATGAGAGAGTAACCATTTTTTCCACCTTGAAAAGCTATTTTTATTCATGTTCTAGTCAACCTGTTAATCCAATCCATGATACGCTAACACTTCAGTGCATTTTAAAAGGGTCTTTCTGTTTTGTCTCTAACCATGAGAATTCCAGGAATGTCCCTAAAGGAAGATATATTTGGCAGGTGGGGTCTCTTGGTATTTCTCAGATCATACCACCTACTCATATGGCCAGTCTTGTGTGCCACTGGAATCTAACAGGTATTTTTTCTGAGGTGTAACTACGGAGTTAAGGGGGGAAAAATCACTTATAGTTGAAGCCTTGACTTTTCCCTGATGATTTGAGCGAGGCTCTGTTTGTTGTCCTTCAAATCACAATATATGTCAACATATTTGGAGCAAAGCTGAGGTGAAGATAAGGGCCAAGAATGCAATTCGGTAGTTGTAATCCTACATATTTAATTGGTCTAGTACTTTTTAGGTAGCTTGTTAAAAATGGTAATAATAATACCGTGATGATTAATTTTGTGTGTCAACTTGGCTATGGGATGCCCAGATATTTGGTCAACATTATTCTGGGTGTTATATAGGGTGTTATATCTGTGAGGGTTATATTAGATGAGATTAACATTTAAATCGGTGGACTTTAAGTAAGGTGATTGACCTCCATAAAGTGAGTGGGTGTCATCCAATCAGTTGAAGGCCTGAATGAAATAAGAATTCTTTCTTGCTCCTGAGCAAGAAAGAATTCTATAGCAGATGGGCTTTGGACTTGAATTAAAACATCAGCTCTCCTGGGTCTCTAACCTGCCCGCCTACCCTACAGATGTTGGATTTGCCAGCCTCCATAATCTTGTAAGCCAATTCATTATAATAAATATCTTTATATATCATATATAATATAACAAATTTCCTTCTGTATAGTATATTTTATACATAATAAATTTCTATATATAAATATATATATAAAACTCATGTTTATGTATCACTTTACATTTAACTTGGCAATAGTTTCTAAAGTGACTTCCTGTATAGCATCTTATTTAATCTCCACGAAATCCCTATAAAAGAGAGAGAAAATATATTATCAATATCCTGTTTTTACAGTTAGGAAAGAAAGACTTGGAGAGGTCATCTGAGTTGCTCAAAACTCTACAGTCCATAGGAAAAAAGACTGGATTTGAACTCAGGACTTCAGTGTAGTTTTGATTCCACTAGACTAGCTATTTAGCTAGAGAGCTGTTAATAACCCTGATGCTCAGGTTGCACTTCATACGAATTAAATAAGAATGTGAGGGTGTGAGTCAGACATTAGTACTTTTTAATGTACTAATGTCACCTGGATTCCCAGATGACTCCAATATTGAGCAAAGTTTAGAAACTACTAGTCTTTTAAATCACTATTTTGCCAGACAATTATTTATTCCTTTTCAGGATATGTTTCTAAGGCATCATTAACACATATTCTCACTGGTTTCTTACCATGAATTTTATTCACAGAAATGGTAAATATTATTCCTAAACATAGAAACATAAAATTAAATGTAATTAGTAGGTTTTTATCAGTGAAATCTCATATGCTAGAAATATGTGAAAAATAATTGGCATTTATAAGTCCTACGAGAACACTGATTAAATTCTTAGCTTCCTAATTTTGTCAACCTAGTTATCAATAAAAGTAAAAACAAAAATACAATTCCTGAAAAAATTTTATCTTTCTAAGCCAAAATTCCTGTTTATTTCTTTTGGGAACTACTTTCAAAGTTAGCTACTTATCTCATTCTCTTATTATCATCTCTACTCCTTTCCTGTTTTTTTCAAAGGATTTTTGCTAATAAGATCAGAGGAAAACAAGCAACTTTTGCTATCAGTGAATATGAAAGAAGGTCATGGATATCAAATACGCTACTCTGTGCTTTTTGTAAATCAGGAGTCCAGGAATCCAAGCCTAATTTGGCAGGATTTTCTGTGCCCAGTAGGCCAAGAGAATCCAATTCAGAATACTCCAGTAAGTCTGTCCTCATTGGAACCAGAGACTGGTATGATAATGCTTTTGAGGTAGTCCAAGTGGAACATTCAGTCAAATGTCCAGGTTGCCCATCAGGTACAGGTTTGTTATCAACAACAAACTTCAAAGCTTCTGGCTCTAGTCAAAGGAGTAAGTGTTTTTAAAAAACAATAATAAAAATAAAAATCCTTCTTAGTAGTTCTGGACAGCTGGGCCCTCTGAAAGAGACAGAAGTTGGTAGCAAGGAGGATAGAATTCTGTGAGTACAAATAGAGCAAGTTAGTATCTTACAAACAACCAACCAGAGGGTAATCTCTTAGAGCAAGAATACAATTGAGTCCTTACTCATTTCTGGTGGGTTCTTTGAATATTTGGCCACTGAAGTTCTAAAAAGTAAGAAAATAGCAGTGAGAACTCTCAGATGATTTATAAAAAATGCCTCTCTGACATATTGACTAGTTTCAGTGAGATTTGGTGGGGGGCATTTTTTCTTTTTCTTTTTTTGCTCAAGTGAATTTGGGCAGGTCAGTTTCATTCTTTTAAGTATAATCAGTAACATTTCAGCATTAAGAAAAACACATCTCTTTCTGTAGCAGATATCACCTAGCAAATTTGATATGTGAAAACTTACTACACTAGAAAACCTCAGAGAATATGTTAGGATGACCTATAAGGGTAAATCTATCTTTTTACAATAGGTACAACAAAATTCTCTTGAATGTGATCCAAGATAAATTAGTTTTATAGTATATTCTGCTCTAGGGTGACCAGGGATTATAGAATTGGCATTGGATTCAGAGTCACAAAACACATTCTCTTCTTGGCTCTTCTGCTAATTAACTGTGCACTTTCAATTCTCTATGTCTCAATTTCCTAATCTGTTTATAAATGGACATGAATATACTTTCTCTGCCATACTGCCATAGGTTAATGTAAGGGTCAAATATGAAAGTTCTTTGCCAAAAATAAAGTCTGAGGCATTATTTTTCATGCAAACTTTCTAAGCATGCGCTTTCACCTCTGTGTAAGAATGTAAAAAAATCCACCTATTGCCTATGCCACCCTTTTGAAACAATGGTGTGCATACTTCAGGAGATACATTGTGGCATGCTTTAATGCCACAGGATAAGCCCAGCATACTTTACACAGTGTCAATATTACAAGAATATTTGGGCAGAAGTTTGATACTTTGATAAGTAATAAATATGTCCTGTATTGATTATTAACATACAAATTTCTCCTAAATTTTAAATATAACAAATGAGACTTCAAAGTAATTTTAACTAGTGGCATGTAGCTTTAAGTATCCTTCTAGAACCCTGAGGCACATATATTTATGTTCCTCTTTGCTATTAGGGACAGTTAGGCAGAACAATTTGAGGAGCCCTAGTACTGCATCAAATTTAAACTCTTCCATTTGGCATATGAGGCCTTCTATAATATTGGGTCTAATTATCTCTTGATTTTCATTTCTGTTACATCCTATGACTCATATATGTTCTGACTGGTATGTCTCCTCCTACCTGTTACAGAATGATATCTGAGATGGATTCAGTATTTCATAAACAGTTTGTTCCATAATATACTTGTACACTTCCCTTGCACTAAACTTGCTTTATCCTAGGTACCTAGAAAAGGGAACTAGGCCCATTTATTTATTGTGGTGTGTGTGTGTGTGTGTGTGTGTGTGTGTGTGTGAAAACTAAAAGAATTAAATGACACCAATTGCTCAGGTCCTCCATTATTCTACCCCTGGCTTTATGGTCTGGGCATTCTTCCCCTCGTGGTGAAATTTTTCTGTATCAGACAATTATAAAATAAGCTTTCTCATACCATGGCTTATCTGTCAGCATCCTCACCTTCCTTATATGTTAAGAATAAAAAGAGTACAGGAGTACAAATGATTCTCAGGAAAACTTTCTAACAAGATAGATGTTCATCTATGTTGTTGCTATATCAGTATTTCCTTTTTATTGCTGAATAGTAATTCCATTGTAGATATATATATTAATTTGTTATTCACCAATTGATGGGCATTTGGGTTGATTCCATTGCTGGGCTATTATGAATGAAGCTGCAATGAATAGTCATGAAAACAATCTGTGTAGGATATATGGTTTCGCTTCCCTTGAGTAAATAACTTGGAGTAGAATTGGTGGTCAAATTGTAAATTTGTGTATAACTTTAAAAGAAAGTTCTGAACAGCTTTCCAAAATTTGTTTTATCATTTTATACTCCCAACCAACGATGTATGAGAGTTCCAGTTGTTCCACATACTTCCCAATACTTGGTGATATCAGTATTTTTAATTTCAGTCCTTTTGGTTGATACGTAGTAGTACTTTTTGTGATTTTAATTTGCATTTCTCTGATGATGCATTGAACATCTTTTCTTATGTTTATTAATAATTTGCATATGTTCTTTTGTGAGGTGTCCATCACATATTATACCTACATCTAATTGACTTGTTTGCCCTATTAATAATTTGCTTTATATATACAGATCTTCTTTGACTTATGATGGGGTGACATCCCAATAAACCCATCTAAAGTTGCCTAAGTGGAAAGTGCATTTAATGAACCTAACCTACCAAACATCATTGCTTAGCCTACCCTACCTTGAATGTGCTCAGAACACTTACATTAGCCTACACCTGGACAAAATCATCAACACAAAGCCTATTTTATAAAAGTGTTGAACATACCGTGTAATTTACAGTAAGTCCCCTGCATACGAATGAGTTCCGTTCGGAGAGCACGTTCGTTAAGGCCAGTTGGTTTGTAAGTCCAACAAAGTTAGCCGAGGTCCCTCACTAACACAATCGGCTATATAGTACTGTACTGTGGTAGGTTTATAATACTTTTCACGCAAATAATACATTAAAAAAAACACAAAAAGTAAAGAAAACATTTTTAATCTTACAGTACAGTACCTTGAAAAGTACGGTAGCGCCGAAACCGCTAGGTGGCGTTTCGGGGGCTCTGAGGAGCTCAGTCCTATATGTCCCAGCGCAGAAAGAATTCAGCGAGAGGCAAAGTGATAGATAAGAAGTGATTTATTAGAATAGGACACTTGTGAGGCTTATAAGTAGGTGGGAGAGAGGGTGCCATGCCCTGAGAACTTAGTGGGTTACAATTTTACAGTCAAAGGAAAAGTGGGGGGGGGGGAAAGACCACCTTCTTCCTCATTGTTGAGTAGACGTCAGGCTTCCATTATCAGCTCCTCCTCCAGGTTGGGTGGGGGAGTTTTTTTGTCCCTACATGGTCAAGCCAGGACTGTCATGGCACTATGGAAAAATTATTTCAGGTCTCAGTACAATGAGGGTCTTTCACTTTGAAATGTCACCTTTCCATAAATTGCTGTTTTTTTGTGTGTGCAGAGAGCATGTCCTACGGGTCATTAGCTCACTGGGCAGGATGTGGGTCTCATGCCACCATTGTTTCATTGTTTTGGGGCATGCCTCGTGCTTCTGTTGCATGGTTTTGTTGCTAAGCAAGCCTGCTTGGTTTTGTGGTTAAGCAAACGTGCTTTCTTGAGTGATTGTTAAATTACAGGGGTCTCCCATACTTCTTTCTTTTCTTATAATCCTCTAGTGAGATTAACTATTTAATTACCTTCTTTGTCCCTTTACTCTGTCCCTGTCAGTACAGTACAACAGCTGGTACTTCTTAGCAGTACCAGCTACATCACCACTGCTTTTATGCTTGCTTCCGGACATCCTGGGCTTGAAATAAAGATACTTTACTACTGTACTCTATACAGTACTGTATAGTAAAGCACAACTACTTGTAGAGGATGCACGCACATGACAATGTACGCCAGACATGTGAACTAAGTTACGTGATTGGACGTGCGAACGCACGTTAGTATCTTTGAAAGTTTTCAACTTGAAGGTTCATGTGTAGGGGACTTACTGTATTGACTATTGTACTGAAAGTGTGCAGAATGGTTGCATGGGAACAGAATGGTTATATGGGTACAGAAAGGTTGTAAGTGTATTGGTTGTTTACCCTCTTGACCTTGCAGCTGACTGGGAGCTGAGGCTCACTGACTCTGTGCAGCATTGCAGAAGGTATCATTCCTACTGCATATGGCTAGCCTAGGAAAAAATCAAAATTCAAAATTTGAAATATGGTTTCTACTGAATGTGTATTACTTTCACACCATTGTAAAGTCTAAAAATCTTAAGTGGAACCAAATTTTAAGTTGAAACATTGTGAAGTTGGGGATTGTCTGTATATAAATCTGAAGAAGTAGAGTGAAATTTGTTTGGTTTCCTTCCCCTCTCCCCACAACCAAAATGGTTCTTCATCTAGTCACTTGGACAGGCAATTTGCTGCTCTTCTCACAGTGGCTTAAGCTTTTATTCTGTAGAGAAGAAGGATCCAGGTGGGACTTTCTATTGTTCCGCAGCTAGACTGTTCCCCTCCCCCAGATCTTCACCACAAATTAGACTTTCTCTGGACTCCAGCCCTGCCCATATGATGAGGTGCTTCTGGCTGTAAGAGCCTCTATTCTCTCACACTATCCTACACTCAGATTTAAGTAATTTGTTATGAATTTGGCTAAATTGTTCTTATCCATTTTTGAATGCCTTCTCCTTCCTATGCTCTGCCCTGGGTAAGCAATGCTTGTATCCTGTCTTTCTTTGGAAGTGCTTGTCTTTCCTCAGATTTCAGGCTATTTGATTGCCCTGCAACTTTAATTCTCTGATAAGTTCAAGAAAAGTTATGATTTAATAGATCATCTGGCTTTATCTAGATGTTAGGTTGGGTACAACACTCTTTTCCACTTAGTACATACTAAGCAGAGACTGCAAGTTCCAGTTCTTATAGCGTTTAAAGTATTTAAATTATCCAATATATTAAACTTGAGAAATTAACAGATGGAAGGAGAATTTTATTAAACTCATTTATATCAGTGTTTAAATGTTTGAGAAATTTTAATTTGTTAAATTTTACATTTTTAAACTTTCAATTGGAAAGAATTAGAGACTCACAGGAAGTTGAAAAAATAAAGAGAGCCCTGTGTACCTTTTACCCAGCTTCCCCGATGCTTATATTTCACCTAACTATAGTATAATCTCAAAGCCAGCAAATTGAAATTGGTATAATACTCTTATCTAGGTTACAGGACTTATTCAGATTTACCAGCTTTTATATATACTCATGTATGTGTGTGTGTATTCCTATACAATTTTAATTTATGTATAGTTTCATGTAACTACAACAATACAGTAATTTTTCATTACCACAAAGGAACTCCCTTGTGCTGACCATTATGCCATCACTATCTTCTGGCAAACACTAATCTGTTTTCTTCTTGAAAAGTTTGTCATTTTCAAGACATTACATTTTGCCATTTCAAAAATGTTATATAAATGGGATAATATAGTATATAATCTTTTGATATTGGCTTCCTATTTAGTGCCCTTAAGATTCATTCAAGTTGTTGGATGTGTAAGTAGGTTTCTTTGTATTTCTGAATAGTATTTCATTGTATGAATGCACCACAGTTTGTTTACCCATTCACCCATTGAAGGATTATTTTTTCCGCAGTTTTTGGTTATTTTCAGTAAAACTGCTATGGGCATTTATATATAGGACTTTATGTAAAAATAAGTTTTAATTTCCCTGGGATAAATATGCAGGAGTACAATTGCTGGGTCATGTGATGAGTTTACATAGTTTTATCAGAAACTACCAAACAGGTTTCCAGGGTAGCTGTACCATTTTGCATCCCACCAACAATGTACTACAAATCTAGTTTCTTTGCATCCTTATCAGCATTTGATATTTATCACTATTTTAAAATTGTAACCATTTTAGAAGGTTTATAGTGATATTCCATTGTGGTTTTTTTCTCCCTAATGGCTAGTGACTTTGAACATCTTTTTATGTGCTTTCTGCCATCTATATATTTTCTTTGATGAAAGGTGTGTTTCTGTCTTTTGCCCATTTTCTAATTGCATCCTTCGGATCTTTTTGACTGTTTTTCTAAATAGTACTTTATATATTCTAGATACATGGTTTGCAAATCTTTCAGTTTTTAACTTGCCTCTCATACAATTGACAGAGTCTTTTGCAGAGAAAAATCTCTAATTTTAATGAAGTCCAATTTATTGATTACATTCTTTTAGTGAATTGTATTTTTGCTGTCATGTCCAAGAATTCCTTGCCTAGTCTTAGTTCTCAAAGATTTTTTTTCTTCATCTTCTTCCAAAAATTTTATAATTTTACATCTTTCAATTAAATCTGTGATCATTTTGAGTTAATTTCCATATAAAGTGTTAGGTTTTATACAAAGTTTATTTATTTTGGCTATGATGTCTAATTGCAGCAGCATAATTGGTTGAAATAAACACATTTTAGCTGTAGGAATATTAATTTTTTACTAATTAAAAGAATGTTATTTGCTTATAAAATTCAAAAAAGTAAAAAAGCTACTAAGTGACTATCACTGTTTTAATTTGGAAAAAGAATACTATTTTAATAGTATTCAAAGGAATACAGATTAAAACTATAATAAGATACAGTCTTTCTCCTTCGCTTATTGATGCTCTTCCTTTCTTTATATAGATATGCGTTTCTTGTCTGTACCATTTTCCTTCTTTCTAAAGAACTCAACATTTCTTTCAAGGCAGACCTACTGGTAACAAATTCCTTCAGGTTTTATTTGTCTGAGAAAGTCTTTATTCTCAGGATAAAAAAAAAGTCTTTATTTTGCAGGATACAGAATTCTAAGATTTTTTTTTTCTCTCAACACTAAAAATTTCATTCCATACTCTTCTTTCTTGGTGTTTTAGTTCATTCAGACTGCTGTAACAAAATGCCATAAGCTGGTGGCTTAAAAAATAACATGGATTTTTTTTCTTACAGTTCTGGAGGCTGGGAAGTCCAATATCAAGGTACCCGCAGATTAGGTGTCTGGTGAGGACCTGCCTCCTGGTTCACAGATAGTCATCTTTTTGCTATGTGCTACTCTTTTGGATCACTTTTATCAGGACACTAACCCATTTATCAGGGCTCCATCCTCATGACTTAATCACTCCAAAGCCTCACATACAAATACCATCACAGTGGGGGGTTAGGATTTCAACATATGAAGTTTTTTGAGTGGTGGGGGGGGCGGGGCACAAACATTCAGTCTGTGGCACATAGTTTCTGAGGTGAAGGTGGATGTAATTCTTATCTTTATTCTTCTGTGGGTAAGGCATTTTTTCTCTCTGGCTTCTTTCAGGATTTTTTCTTTGTTTTTGATTTTCTGTAGGTTGAAAATGATATGCCTATCTGTAGGTTGTCTTTGGTATATATCCTGCTTATATGCTCTGAGCTTCCTGGATCTGTGGTTTGGTGTCTGACATTAATTTGGGGGAAATTCTCAATCATTTTTGTTTCAAATATTCTGTTCTTTTTCTCTTCTCCTTCTGGTATTCCCATTACCTATATGTCACACCTTTTGTAATGTGTACCGCAGTTCTTCAATATTTTGTTCTGGTTTTTTGGTTTTTTGTTTGTTTTAGTCATTTTTTTCTTTGCTTTTTCAGTTTGGGAGCTTTCTATTGAGGTATCTTCAAGTTTAGGAATTCTTTCCTCAGCTGTGTGCAGTCTACTAATATGACTTTCAAAGGCACTCTTCATTTCTGTTACAGTGTTTTTGATCCTTAGCATTTCTTTTTGTTTTTTTCTTAGAATTTCAATTTCTCTACTTATATTGCTCATCTGTTCTTGCATGCTATATACTTTATCTGTTAGAGTGCTTAGCATATTAATCATAGTTGTTTGAAATTCCTGGTTTGGTCATTTCAACATTGCTGTCATATCTGAGTCTGATTTTGATGGTCTGTTTCTTCCAGCTGTGTCTTTTGCCTTTGAGTGTGTCTTGTAATTTTTTCTTGATAGCTGTGCTCAATGTACTGGGTAAAAGGAACTGCTGTAAATAGACATTTAGTAATTTGGTGGTAAGGTGTGGGGGAAAGGGAAGCATTTTATAGTCCCGTGATTAAGTCTTATTCGTTTAGTGAGTCGGTGCCTCTAGACTGTACTTTTGCACGTGCTTTTCAGTCCTTTAGGTGGGACAAGAAGGCTAAAGGGTGCTAGAGTTGGATATTTCTCTTCCTCCATGTAGAAGACTAAAGCTGACTAAAGTGGTGTATATCTCTTCTCCCAGCATTGCGTGCTTCCAACATTGCTCTTCCTTCTCTGTCATGAAAACAAGATAGGGCTATTCTTTCAGCTTGGGTCCTGCAATGAAGACAATATGAAGCAAAGTACAAATGAACTCTGAAGGACAAGTAACATGAGGAAGAAATCAACCTTTATTGTTGTAGGCTACTAATATTTGGGTGTTATTACTGCATAATAACTTTGCAAAAGTTATTAGTGAAATTAATATAAATTCAAAATGAACTAATTCATTTTGAACTAATATAAATTCAAAAAGCACTAATATGAACAATTGGGCCTTTCCACACCCATTCAAACTCTAAGATAAACTTTTTCTTTTCTTCTTTTCTCCTTTACTTTCAGTCTTTCTATATTCATGCTGTGTGTGTGTTTGTGCCACTCACACACATAAAAATTTGGTCATTCATAGTAAAAGCAAATATGTTTTTAATAATTTTAGAACTGATCATTTAAAACAATGCACACTCTTAAGCTGAAACAGAAACTTGGAAAAACCACTGTAAAGTTAACCTTGAAAAATGAAAGAAACCAACTGAAAAAATATAGATGGAGTCAATTAGATCATTGGAATGACTATGGCAAGCAAAAGAAAAGTTTTAATTTCCTTAGTTTTATAAATGTTCAATTTTATTTATTCTCTCTCTCTTTCTCTCTCAATTCTTTTGGTTGCTTAGGATGAGTGTGCATTTCATGGACATGCTGAGAACACAGGACTGATTGCTATCCGATTTACTGTTGTGGTTGTCTTAATCTAGACTAGGTCCACTTTTGAAGTCTCACAAATGCAAAATCGATTAAATATCAAATGCTATGCTTATTCAAAAACTATAAACAGCATTTCCTTTATGAAGTAATATAAAGCAAAATTTTATAATTCTCTTGGTATTAACTTATATGCTCTAATACATTGTTTTCAATCTCATATGTATTCAATGGGGCGTGCAATTTTAGAAATTAAATTAATTTTAGAAATTAATTAGAAATCTAATCTCTAATCTCATATTTATTCTAATGAAACAAAGAGAAAGTAAAATGTTTGTAAAAAGTTTCTGTAGCTTTTTTCTATGCTGCCTTATTAAACTTCTCCTACTATTCAAAAGATGGCAGTCTTAAGTGCTTAAAGTGAATTTGTAACAAGAACTTCCTTTTTCCCCATCCCTCTTTCTTTCTCTCTCCCTCTCTTTCTCTTTATCACCGCACTGTCATATTCTCTCTCTCTCTCTCTCTCTCTCTCTCACACACACACACACACACACCCACACACACAAAACTAGTATCCTAGGTTTCCTTGCTGTTGTGGAAACCTAGGAGGAAAAAATAAAGCATCTTCTTTCTCTATGTTCACCCCATTCCTTAAAAGTCAGAAGTCCTCATTATATTTTTAAAGGTCTGAGTTTCCACAAGTAACACATTCAAGAGGGAAATGAACAATATTGTTTTTAGGCTGAATTTTCCCAGAGAAGGAGGCAATGAAAGTGAGTTTTCAGTGGGAGTGAAAGATGTGGCTAGTCCAAGGGTATGAAGTTATATGAGGTTTGCAAAGGGGGCTTTGGCGTTTTGCTTGCTATGGAAACCTGTGTCCTGATGGCATATATTACCTCATGTTGGGAATGGGATTTAAGATTGCTGTGTGCTGCCACATAGGGGCCAGTGGAGAGGACTGGGGTGACAGGAATCTCTGAGTTTGGTTAAACTCAGAGAGAACCAATTCCTAAGGGGCAGTCAACCTCATTGCTCAATTATAGCAATGTGAAGCTAAAGGAGTGATGATAAGGTGGAAATAATGATGGACTGTTTTTCAGACATCATATAAAGTCAGGATTTTTAAAAATATTTCATGGGGAAGAATTCCAATATTGACTGAATTGAATTTACTTTCCAGCAAGCTATGTAGAGCTGTGGAGGATAGTTGATTTAGAAAGATGAATCAACATGAAATTTCTTAGACTTGAATATTATGGGGTAAAATTAATACCAATTGTGTATGGGACAAATTGGGGATTTTCAAAAAGTTTTGTGCAACATGTATTTATAAGGAAGACTAATTATAATACTTAGAATTGGGGACAGCTAATTTTGAGATAGTAAGTATTACCATTTTGGACAGTTAATGGATAGTGGGCACTCTCATAAAGCCCTGTGGATTTTGAGACGAGATTAAATGTGAAGGGAGTTTATAGAATATTTTAAGAACTGTGAACAGATATGTAAAGATTGGCAGAATGGTCGGTAAGGGAAGATAAGTTAGCCTTTTTGAAATAATTTCTCTTTGATTTCCAAGAGACTACAGAGAAGTAGGGGGCATAAAAGTGGATATTTAGGTCCCCTATCTCAGACTCTAAATTTCAAAAATAACCATTTCCATCTGGGAGAGGAACACACACAAGTCAATGTCCTCAGTGTCCTAGAGAAGTGTTTTTCAAATTGCCTTTTGAGACCCATTAGTGAATTATGAAATCAATTTGGAGAATCACAACAATCATTGTTTAAGACATCAAATGAAGTACAATAGAATAAAATGGAAATATCTGATCACATCACATATAGTAAGAGTCTATTGCTTTTTTATTATATGTATTTTATATACCTATAAATACATATAAATTTGTATAATGGATCACAATGAAAGCTGTATTTCTGACTAAAGTTGAGATCAAATGAGTTGGAGACCTCTGTCATATTTTGTGGAAACTTCCATATTCTCCAAACTTGAATATCTTTTACACATAGGCTGAAATGTTATGACTAGAAGTAGAGAAGACTGCTTTTCCAATGAAGAAAATAATAAACTCTCCCAAACTAAGGATTTTTGAAGAAGATAAAACTTCTGGGTTGATTGAGAAGACATTGGAAAGAATTCACTGCTAGGGGAATGGAAATTATCTGAGGTCATGGAACACTAACAATGATGAAATGGGATGAGTGTCTCAGAGTTTGAGGCTATTTGATTCTTAGAAGTGTTCAGTGCTGTGGCTGACTGTGAGTAGTTTCGAACAAGCTTCTGATCAGGTCAGCTTTTTAAATGCCAACCAGAGGGCTGGTTAAAAGGTTTCTACATGTTGATTCTGAGGCTAGACAGTTTGGAGACTTGGCCTTAGTCAGAGTAGACATAGACCCAGGGAATGTGGCTCAGGCCCAGAGTGAAAAGGCACAGGGAGGGCCTGCTCTGAGTAAACTCTCCACTCTGAGCTCCACCTGGTAGAACTGAACCCCTCCCTCCAACTGTTTTCAATGTCAAAAGCTAATTAAAGGGACTTCCCTGGCAGTCCAGTGGTTAAAACTTCACCCTCCAGTGCATGGAGTGCGGGTTCAATCCCTGGTCAGGGAGCTAAGATCCCACATGCCTTGCAGCCCAAAACCCAAAAAACATAAAACAGAAGCAATGTTGTAACAAATTCAATAAAGACTTTAAAAACGTTCCGCATAAAAAAAACTTAAAAAAAAAAAGCTAATTAAATAAGGGAAGGAGGGGGAAGTGGTGGTTCACTCCAGGAGAGAGGGGAATCATGCATGAGAGATGATTTTAGTGACCCAACTTTGTACTCTACCATCTAGGACAGATAGGGACTTAATATCTCAACTGAAGACTTGATTGCTTTGTATTCCTTTAAGCCACCTGTGGGTGTGCTTCCACAGGCCTCTTGAGATCCCAATACTTTGGTATCTGGACAATCCCTTTGTCCACTATTTTGGGGTGTCCTGAGCTATAGCACAAAATTGAAGACTGAAGAGTAGCATGAATCTGAGTCAAGACTCTACTGCTCAGCTATAGAGAAAAGGAATATTTTTGATAGTGGTCCAAGATTTCAAGGAAATGTAATAGGCTTTTGCTTTGCTGGTAAGGAAGTTGGACATTTCATGCAGACTGCTCTTGCAGTTGTGGATATAAAACCTTAACAGAAGTAGGAAAAACTTCTAGGGCTGAGCTTGAGATGAGTGGAGAGACATTTAAGACCCACTACTGAGTCAATATGAAGCCTCAGGGCATACCAGATAGATGGTAGTTTTAGAATTCTAAACTAGCATCAATGTGGCTGAAAGAGCAATAGTAAAGATGGTAACCATCATAGAGTATGGAGTGGGCGTTTTTCCTGGTTTTCTGTCACTACAGAAGCCTGGAAGTTTTGTATGATTCTATTGAGCTATTGTAGTGGACAATATGACCGACATTGAATTTCTTGCCACCTAGATGGGTGGAAGCACAAAGCAGATTAGATTTGATTTTAAACAATAATAGAACATGAAAGTTTCTAAGCCCTAGTGCTGTGGTGTGAGATCACACACACACACACACACACAAGTACATATGCAAGAAACATATAAGTTTAAAATAATTTTTTTAATTCATTTAGTTCTCACTTCAAGTATGTTCATACACATTAGGTTCAGTGTAAAGTTTATGTGTGTGAGTTCTTGAGCCAGAGAGCTAGGGCTTCAGTCACAGCTCTACCATTTATTACCTATGTGATCTTGGACAACTTGCTTACCTTTCTGAGATTCAGTTTCTCACATAAAATGGGAATGATAACATTACCAATCTAACAGTGTTGTTGTTGATTGCTAAATTTCTTAGCAAGTTCACTTAATAAATACTAGGTCTTTAAAAAATTTCTAGTTATTAAAACTAGAGCTATTTTCTTGATTGATATCATGCATTTGACTTTTTACAAGTTATTTTTATAAGTGTTTTTTATTTGCTTTTATAAATGTGATTTTCTCTCCAAATTGTACTTTGCTCCTGCCACTTCATAAATTTAGTTTTCAACCTGTGCATCTGTAGCCTTGCTGCTTCCACCCATCTCCCCCCACCCCACCACCACCAATTCTGTGTCCCAAACCTGACCAAGGGCATGTCTAGTATTTTTTCCTCTTCTGATACCAGTTTTGTGTTTCTTTTGAGGCATGGACATTTTTGGACACAATTTTACTTCTTGTCCCATGATTGAGACTGAGAATCAAGTTTATACCTACCTACCACTGCATACCCCATCCCCATTCTTGTCACTGAATCCAGGCTGCTTAATTTATGCACTCAGTAAACAGATAAGTAATCACCTGTCTTCTTCCCTGTGCCAGGCTCTGTGACAATTACTAGGGATCTTCACAGAAAGAAGACTCCCTGATTTCCATTGACCCAGCTACAAATCTTGCATTTTCATGGTATGGTTCTATTAGCCAAAAAAGTCCCCCTTTTACCTGAACCAGTTTGAGTTGTGTCTTTCACTTGTAACTCTAAATGTTCTGACTAATATGGGCCAACTTCATCGTATACTAAATCCCCATATACACTAGAGCCCTGTCCTTTACCAATATATTCTACTCCATTGATTTTTCCATACATACCAGTGCTTGAACTACATTGTTTTAATTACTGTAGTTTCAAAATATATTTCAATATGTTACTGGAAGAGTTTTCCCCATCACACATTAAAATTAAATTATTTGGGGATGTTTTATATGTTGATTTTTCAAAATGAATTTAGATTTATTTTAAGTTAAAAAAAAGCATAAAAAAGGAACAAGAACAGTGAAATATATGTTGGTCTTTTATTGAGATAATATTAATTTATGTGTTAATTTTCAAAGAGTGAATCTTTACAATACTGAATTTGACAATACAAGAGAAAGGTATTTCTTTTCATTTATCCAAATTTTTATTTATAATACTTAAGTGAATTTTAATGTTTCTTCCATGCAGTTATATTTATTTCTAGATTAGTTTATAATTAAATATTAATGTTATTTTCTGCTGTTATACATAAAATCTTTTCTTTTGTTATACTTCTTAACTGGTTATTATTTGTCTAAGTGCAGGGTTTTGATTTTTGTACTATTCCATATTAAAGAATTCTCATTTAAATTTCTGTTGTTTTCGGTTTCTAAGTTTACAAACTACCAGTACAAATAATAAAAAGTTTGCCTCCCACTTTATTTTCTTGTCTCATAACACTGATTGAACTTTTGAAATAATTTAAAACAGTAATGGTGATGATTGCCTTACTCTTGACTTTAGTGTAAGTGCTCGTAATATTATACCATTAAGCATATAATGTTTCTGCTTTTAAAAAAAGTATATAGAGATGTATAATTTTTAAAATGCCTTTTTATATTATATGGAGAAGATCTTTATTTATCTGACTTCTTACTACATGAATTATAATTGATGCAGTTTTTCTATATTTCCTTTTAATGCTCTTTTAATCTTTATTTATGATCTTTGCATTAAAAGTAATAAGGAAGAATGGCCTACAGTTTTATGCTGGATAATAAATAATTTGGAAATATTTTTCTTTCTCTATGCTATGAAATAACTTAATTGCAGAAAATTAACTTTCTTTAAATAAATATACTTCATGAAGATAGTAACAAGAGCTTTTCCTCCATTATTTTAGAAAGAAAATATTATTCTATATTACATATAAACCCTAAGCCTGGAAACAAATTTCCCAAAATATAACTAAAATATGAACCTATATTATAGTAACCAACTATTTGGTTAGGATTTAGTATGTCTAAAACACTGATTTCTGATCTCCAAGCATGTATATGGTTGTTAAAATTAGTTGCTTTTTATGCAGAAAAATATTTTCTTCCATTTTAATCACTTTTCTCACTTAAATTGCTAAATTTTCTTCAATGTTTTCTCAAAAATTTGTGTACTAATTGCACAACATTAGACAAAAACATGTACATGTTTAAAGCATCATGGAAGACAAGACACAATGACAGAGAAAGGGTAACACTGAGTATGACACTGTTTTGCTGCTCTCAGCACCACCCATATCTACGTATGATTCTGACAGTATACCAGTTGTATTTGCATCGCAACTTGGGTCTTTTCCTGCACATCATTTTCATAAAAGTATTTTATAGAGTTTTGGGGATGAAAATATAAATATTTTCCATATAGCCATCAAACAAAGTTTTTCTATTGAGAGATAAACATATTCTCTGAAATTTGGATTAAAAACCAAGAGGCTTTATATTAGGAAAACATTAAATAGAAAGTTTTTGGAATATTTATTGTTTATTTATTTGTTTACTTATTGATTAATTGCATATTACCTTTCCTAAAGAATTCTCATTACTATAGATGAATTTCAGAATGTTTATTATTGATAATCTTGATTAAGACATTTTACACTATTTCATGTATCGACAAACAAAATCTTCAACAACCATATGTTAATTATCAGAGTCTTTAATAACTAACAAACTTCAACTTAATATTTAAATGTTGTTAAGAAATAATAAAGATCTCTATAAATAGTGGTTCTAGCAAAGGATCATGCTGACTTGTATGCCTTCGGGAAAAATGGTTATCTTTGGGAGGAGGCTTCGAGTAGCTTTAAGATATGCAAAAAGGGATTGGTGAGGAAAGAAGAATATAGCCAGTTTACATTATCTATTAATTAATCCTGGTGATTTTTAAGGTGTTTGAGGTGGATGCTAAATTTACTTCACATGCCTTTGATTACAATAGATTTTTGGCATCTGCATTTAACATTTGGCACTTTGACTCCTGATGAAGACCCAAAATACATGCTATGTAATAATTTTTATTGGGGATAGTTACACCTACAGAGTTAAAAATAATGACATTTTAAAATTATGTGAAATGATATATGTAAAGAGCTTAAAATGAATTTCATTTACCTCAATTGTGAAAGATTTAAGCTATTTTTAACTGAGGACTACCATTTACATCTTAATTGCTACTATTGGTAAATTTGATATTTTAAAAAATTGTTTGATAGTTTGTAAGAACATATTACTATTTGTAGTAACTTACTTCTTAAATGACAGCTGTGAAAAAAATTATTTTGAGCAGTTTATCTAAGATATGTTTATGTCCTTATGGACAATATGGAGCCAATGATCTTAATTTACAAATTGAAAAGGGGAGCAGTGTATGAAACAGCACAGTGCTTTTTAGCTTGGCCTCAGAGTTACAGGGAGCAGCATTGACTATGAAAGCTCACCAAGGGGCTTACCTGGTGGCGCAGTGGTTGAGAATCTGCCTGCCAATGCAGGGAACACGGGTTCAAGCCCTGGTCTGGGAAGATCCCACATGCCGCGGAGCAACTAGGCCCGTGAGCCACAATTACTGAGCCTGCGCGTCTGGAGCCTGTGCTCTGCAACAAGAGAGGCCGCGATAATGAGAGGCCCGCGCTTGCCACAACTAGAGAAAGCCCTCGCACAGAAACAAAGACCCAACACAGCCATAAATAAAATAAATAAATATATTTTTTTTAAAAAAAAAAGCTCACCAAGAGTTCTTCAGAATTTACTCTTTCTTGCAGTTTCTTGAAAATTGTGGTTAAGTCCCTCTTTTCCTACTTATCTTGAGGATTCTCTGAGCTACAAACTACAGTGATTTATCTTTAAATTTTATTAGCACTATGAATTTATCTATTTAATGATAATTTATGCACATTTATTGTATAAGTCAGGATTGAATTGAATTGACAGAAACTTAAACTAAATTAAGTGGAAATAACATTTCCAGAGAAGGACTCTTATTATCTTTACTTGGGTCATATGCCTAATGCTGAACGAACTATTGTTGCCAAATGGATATGATGCTATGATGAGTCCCTACTGGGCTATTTGCCAAATTCAGAAAAGAGTTGGTGAGGGAGAAGTTGAAGACTTAAATATGAGAAAAAGGAAAAAACTTTTATCTAGCCTGGAATGTAATTTCTATGAGGGTAAAACTTTATTTTTGTTTTTATTTACTGTTTTATATTCAGTTCTTGGTAGAGTACCTGGCTCAAAATATATGCTCAATAAATATATTGAATGAATGAATGAATAGGCAACATATTCCCTAACACAGTTTACTATACTTGTGAGGTACTCTGTTATTTTCTAGGGAGACAATATTTGCTTTATCTTGAGGTCAATGATATGCTAAAGTGTTATTAAATACTGTGACTGTTTTGCATAATTCTAATTAACATAAGTTGAGTTACTCCGTAGTTCTCCAGTATACTTTGGTTTTCCGAACTGCACTGGAATCTCTTTTGAGAACAAAGCTGATGACTTTTGGAGTTCTCAATATGACAAATAAATGTTAGTTTGGTTGAATCAAGTTTGAATATAAAGGTGATGAAGATGAAAGTTTACAATCAAATAAAGGGCAAATATGGTGGAATAAGTTCTAGTCCTGGTAAAGCTATATTTTTGTAGGATCTAATATACTCTGTTTTAAATTAGCTGCTTTATTATGTTTGCTAATTTTACCTTGTAAGTTATTTCTTCTGTAAGATCTAGAGGTATGATAGTGAATTTAAATGAAATTGCCAAAATTACAGAACACTTAAATAAAACCGTTTCATAGGTGATACTTTTAATTAAATTATATAAATGATTACAGCATGTAATTTAAAAATACAGTGTTCAAACTTTTTATCAGTATCTATGTTCTTTGAGAGTGAACTGTAATCTATAAGACACATGCTCCTTTTTCCATACTTCCTCTAACTTTCATCTAACCTCAAGTAAATGAGTATTCAAGTGACACCCAACTTCTATTTATGATGTAACTATGAATTAATTACACATGTAGAGATTAACTTTTGAGAGAATTTCTTCATTCAACATTTTTGTGCCTCCATAATTTTCTTTCTAATAACACTTTAATATTCTATTTTTTAGAATATTTTTATGGTAGTGAGATATGACATAACATTATTGCTAATTAATGGTTATATTGCATGGTACTAGGTATAATTTTAAATTCTTATTTTTACTTGGACTATACTGCTTTGATTAAAAATATTTTCCTAATATTATGAATATTTTATTCTTGAAAAAAATTGAATAGCCTGTTTATAAATGGAGATCAGAATCTTTTGGAGGGAGGCCTTTGGCAAGGCAATTATTTTACACAAACAACTGAATCCGTGGGAGGGGACCACACGAAGCCTGCATCCCCTTTTGAACCCTCAGTAGCATCCTCCAGGGAAAGTCACTGACTAAAGATTGTTTAAATGACAGCAGTAGGGTGCACAGTAACACTGCTCCTCAAAGGAAGCATCACCTTATCTGACCTAGTCTTGGAGTAAATCAGGCGCCTGCTTCAGCCCGTTGACGATAATGTCTCCAACCATTTCCTTTTTTGTAACATTCAGAGCCATTTGAGGACATCTTTTGTTTGTTTATTAGATCTTCACAGGATATATTTTGTTGAAAACTTAATATGAACTTGGTCTTTAGTTGGACCTTAGCCTTTGACAATATATGACTCTAAGGATTTCTACAGTTCTGTGATGTGTTGGTTCTTATGGCGTATGTCAATTTCCCCAAAGATGATATCTCACAACGTGCTCTTATCTGCCTGAGCCATTTTGTAGAGTAAAAGGTGTCTTTTGGCTTTGCAATAAGTATTTAAAGGATTGCCCTGTTTATTTAATCTTTTGCAAGACATTATTTTTATAGTTATGTTGCTGTTGTTGTTCTTGCAGCTTCTTAATTTAAAGTACTGTAAAGTCCCATTTGTGAAGAGAGCCGTTATGTAGCTCAAAACCAATTACTTTGTTCAGTTTATGCAAATGATCCTTTTGATGAAGTGTTCCAAATGTAAAGAGCTATGAAGAACATTGGGTTGGTTTTGATTATACAGCATGTTCAGTTGTGATTCTGTCCATCTCTTCACTGAAAGATCAGTGGTTAAGCATATGCTTTTAGCTGCCAGAGTCAACACTCATATTTTTCTTTCCATTCTGTGAGAAGAACTTCAAACGTTATTATTCATAAAAGACTTTACTGCAGCCTGTTGGTCTGGACTAAAAACACATTATTCCATGTCCTATTAAGAATTCCAACCTGGAAAGGTCAACAGTTAGGTTTATCACAGTGTTTATGGAGGCGCTGATTATTTACTTAGCACTGTAGAGTAACTGAGATTTTTTTTTTGAATTCATAAATTAGAATGTATTATTGTTACATTAATTAGCAGTATAAAATCATTATGATTTATCCATTAGAGCACATCTTTTTCATGGTTTTTATTCATTCTTCTGTATATAAAAGCAAACCAATGTTCTGAAAAAGTCACAATTATACATAAGTTGGTGAGTTATAGTATTCATTTCCCACATTTGTTTTCACTTTTATTTCAAAACATTTGCTTATATCATATTGAAGGCAACTTTCAAGCCAATAAATAATTTCAAAAAGAAAAAAAAATCCTGATTGACTGTTAATCATGAAGTTCCTACAGTGTCTTATCTCGATTTATAGAAATAAGTAATATGGAAGGACATTTTTTGATAACTCACAATACTTTAGAAATACCTGATTTTTAATTTTGATTTTATTCAGTAATAAATAGTTAACAAGGATAGAGATGCAGAACAGAGCAATATACTGTCATAGTATCCAGAGTTACCCAACCTGCAGAGTCTGGGGGACACAAGACTGCCTTCACTTCTGACAGCAACTGCAAGTTCAGGAGTTTTCCAGAACCACACTCAGTTTTGGTAATTTGCTGGAAAGACTCACAGAACTCACTGAAAGTTATTTTATTCAAGTGTCCATTTGTAGCAGAGAAAGCGTAAAGAAAATCAGCCAAAGGAAGTGATGCAGGCATGTTTGGGATGGGTCCAAACATGGAGCTTTCCTCTTTATGTGGAGTTATGAATGATATTATCTCCTTCTGACCACAATGTGTGAAAATACGCACAGAGTAATGTTGACCAGAGAACCTCACCTGACCCTTTAACATCCAGAGTTTTTATTGGGGTTCAATCACATACTGCCTGCATGACTGACCTTTAGTTTCTAGCTCTCTTGGAGATCAGGCTAATATCTTTAGTCTCCAATTCTTCCAGAGGCTAGAACTTCAACTTCCAAAGTCCCCATTGAAAGTTACACTGTTAGACTGTCTTGTGGCCAAAGATCCTAGGCAAACAAAGAGCAGAATATTCCAGCAGCCTGGAGATCTCGTCCAATAGCTGAGGGCAAAGGCTAGATCTCTCTTTGGGTAAGGTTAATTCTTCACTACACACATAGATACCATTTTAATTTTCATTTGGGGTATGAAATGAGGCAGGGCAAAGGTAGAAAATACTTAGGGGAAAAATGTTAGGGAGCTAGGAAATACTATCTAGGATCTTTTTGATGCCTTGAATTATAGAATTTAAAGGTAAAAGGGATATTAGTAATCAACTAATGGTCCAAAATTTTGTATTCACAATAAATTATTCTAATTTATTTTAGAAAATTTCAAGACATGGAAAAAATTGGCTGTCACAATGTTTATGGAACAGTAACACCTAGGATTCTTTGTTTATGTCTTTATTTAGGCTTAATTATAATTATATCACCACTGTCATTCTCTTTTGGGATAATTTTAATCAGCATGAGGGTGTTCTTGATATTTTTCTTCTGGTGATTCAAGTCACTGAGGATTGCATTCATAAATGCTTATGGGGAAAGAATTAGTCTTCACTATGTAACAAAGACTCCAGGAAACTTGGAAATAACAAAAACAACAACAACAACAACAAACCAAGAGGAAACTAATGAAAAATAAAGATCGGTAGATAAAGGCCATTGGAATATAAGATGATGTCTTTATATTTCTATGAAATTCTTTAAATAAACAAAAGTTCAATGTTATATCATTGGCTGAAAGAATGCTTAACACTCAAAAGACACTAGCATTAGGAAACCAAAGTTGAATACTTAAAAATCAAAAGGCATTAGTTAGGAGACCTGAGCTCTAGTCCCTGTTTAATTAGAATAGCTGTGTAACTGTGGTCAAGCCACTTCTCTGAATCTAAGTGACATTAGGAGAAAATGAGAGGGTTTAACTTCAGTGGCTCTTACTTTTCTGGAGTCAGAGAGAGACCCCTTTAGGAATTCAACGAAGCTTTCTGCATCCTCTTTCTAAGAAAATGCACAAGTGCACTTATAGACAGCATATTCATACACCCTCAGTGAGTTCAAAGTATTTGACCCACATCCTGAAACCCAGTTTAAGAAATTCTAGGATTTGGTGATTTCCAAAGTATCTTTCAGGTTTAAAATCTGAAATTGTCTTATAACATGTTACCTCAGAATCATAAATAAAATTTGGATTTTTAAATCAAATGGATACATACAGCATAAAATATTCAGTTGTTCTCAGACCCACCCAGAAGTACTGATCCAGAAACACTGGGATGGGATCCAGAAAGCTGAGATTTAATGAACTCTCTAGATGATGCTGTTATGTACTCAAGTTTGGGAGCCACCGGTTATAAGAATAAAGTGAGTAAGATTGAAAATAAAATATATGAAAGGCTAGATAGACTTGATGGCCCTAAATCTAGGGCAATAATGCCTTAATAGGGGGTACCAGGAATGTAAGGTTACCATCACATATGTTAACTAACTTTAGATAATTTGTTGGCATAATAATAGTTTATAAATCTGTAGTACATTGAAGTAACCAAATTGCTTTCAGATATCTTACCATATTGGCTTCTCATAATAACCCTCTGAGTTAGATAATAAAAATTTTGTTCCCAGTATATAAGTAGGAAAACTCAAGATTTTGTCAAAGATCACCCAATTGGAGATGGTATTAGAACTTATTTTCTTTCTCTGGGACTTCTTATGACATGCCATGGTATGAAAAGACCCTTAAAAAAGAGACATTAAAATGTGGCACATTTTTATCATTCTACATCAACAATATTTCTAACTTTGATTATTACTCTTAATATTAAGTGACATATTAAAGTGTATCAGAGGAAAAGACCTTTACTTGTTAGAACTTTCATGATTTGCATCGTGTGATTTAAGAAAATTAATCTCTAAACCCACCACATTTAAAGTTTATTTATTGTATTGTTGAGGTATTGTTCTAGTGTAAAACTTATATTGAAGTATAGATATTTCAAGAAAAAAAGTATAGATATTTCAATTATTTTATAGTGTCTAATGAAAATTAGATGTTCTCTCATTTCCTCTATATTACTCAGTTTTACTAAAGATGATTATTTTAATCTCCTTTAACTATTTCTCCTGATATTTATTTTGCCCATGGCAAAATAAGATGTTTATAATGCTTTTTAAAAATAAATGATCAGTTTTAGATGTCGTAGAGAGAAACTCGGTTGTTTTCACTTACGTATATTAAACACAATATTTTCTGAATACTACTTCACTTCCGACACCAGATATGTGGGTTTTCTATACATCAAACAATCCTCTGATACCAGCTAGATGTCCTACAATTTAACTCAATTCTGACGCTATCTACCTGGAGACAGCATGAGATCCCACAGGTTAAGCGTTCAGTCCCACAAGACTTCCCTCCTCCCCCTACTCTACCCAATGCCAACTGAGAATTCAGATTGTCACCAGTGCCTCTAACTGACTGGCTATAAATTGGAGGAGCTTCTCACTTACCCCTTCTCGTCAATTAATTTGCTAGGATGTTTCACAGAACTCAGGAAAGCATTTTACTTACTAGATTACCGATTAATTATTATGAAAGAATAGAACTTAGGAACAGCAAGATGGAAGAGGTGCGAAAGACAAGGTATATGGAAGGATGTGGAGCTTTCATGACCTCTCTGGGTGACCCTCTACCTGTTCACCAACGCGGAAGCTGTCTGGAGCCTGTCCTTTTGGGTTTTTTGGAGGCTTCATTACGAAGGCATGACTGATGAAATCATCGGACATTGGTGATTGATTCAGCCTCTAGCCCCTCACCCATCCTGAGCATGAGGGTGGGGCTAAAACTTCCAACCTAATTTGGTTGGTTCTC
This sequence comes from Eubalaena glacialis, assembly GCF_028564815.1. Taxonomy (NCBI): domain Eukaryota; kingdom Metazoa; phylum Chordata; class Mammalia; order Artiodactyla; family Balaenidae; genus Eubalaena; species Eubalaena glacialis. The sequence continues at coordinate 103,672,089 of NC_083718.1, forward strand.
CTGGTAACCCACCCTCATCCTTAACTTATCTAGGGGCTTTCCAAAAATCACAACATTAACGTAAACTCAGGAGTAATGTAAAGGGGCTTGTTAAGAATAAGAAAAGACAACTTTATGGTTCTCATTACTTAGGAAATCCAAGGATTTTAGGAGCTCTGTGCCAGAAACAAGGACAAAGACCAAATATATACACACTTCTTATTATAAATCACAATATGACAGGGGTTATTTATTAATTTCCTAGAACGGAATACAAGGATTTAGCTTTCTTATATTACCCACTCCCACTTTGTATTTTCCCTTCCTCCATTCTCTCCAAGATATATATTTGGAGTTAAATAAATTTTTAGTGAAGTCAGTATTCAGAATTTATTTGTTTATGCCTATGTGTATATTATTTACTCTTTCACTCAAAAAATATTTATTGTATGCTTATAATGTGCCATACTACTTTTTAGATAACAGAGGTAGTCCAGGAACAAACCAGACAAAAATCTGTGCCTTTATTGAGGTTACATTTTAGTGAAAACAGACAATAAAAATGAACATGATAAATGAGTAAATTATATGGTAAGTTTACAGAAGGCAAGTGCTACGAGAAAAAAAATAGAGCCAGTTAATAGGTATGGGGGTTGAGGATGCTTTGTGATTTTAAATGGGGCCTTATTGAGAAGGTGACATATGGCAAATACTTGCAGGAAGTGAGGAGTGAGTCACTCAGAGATCTAGGGGATGGATGTTCCAGACCAAGAAAATCAGGCCAAGGCTCTAATGTGGAAGTGTGCCTGGTGTGTTCAAGGAAAACAAAGGGACAGTGTTGGTGGAACAGGAAGAGTGAGGGAAGGTAGCAAATGTTGAGGTTAGAGATCCAGCAGAGGGCCATGTTGTGCTGGGCCTTGTAGGCCATTGTAAGGACTTTGGCATTTACTCTGAGAGAGATGGAGAGCCTAGTATTTTGAGGTATGGATTGATATGTTCTGCTTTATGTATTAATCAGTGTCACTTTAGCTGCTCCGGTGAGAGCAGATCATAGGGGGAGATTGTTTGAAAGCAGGGAGACCAATTAGGAAGTAATTGTAAGAATCTATGCAGGAGAAGACAATAGCTTAGACCAAGGTGGTTAGGATTTTGAGAAATGGTGATATTATGGGTATATTTTGAGGGAGAGTTAAAACCTACTACACTGATCCATGTAATACATTCACACTTATTTTCTTGAACAATTTTGTTTTAATACCTTCTCCTTTTGTGTTAGGTCCTTGGTTTTCTATGTGTCTATGAAAAATTCATAAGAAACTTTCTGACTTAAGTATAGATTCCCCCTCCATAATAGAAATACATCAAATATTCTATTTGACCTATTTTTAGTGGGTAAGATGAAAGTATCCCTCCTGTACCTCTCTCTCCTCTTATTCCAGTTTAGGTTCGGTGATCTCTAGGCCTGATACACTACTATTATCCGTCACTACCAGCTTTTGCTTCTTTAACAGGTTGAGATATTTGTTTTCTTGGTATCATGGCTTTATCTTTCTTTATTTCTATCTTTGTCTAGTTGTGTATCTCTTCCAAGAAAAATAATGCATTGGAGATAAATTTTTGGGACGTTGCATGTCTGAAAATGTTTTCATTATACCCTCATGAATCTTTTATATTTTTGACTGGTTAATCTAGATAGGTGTGATGGTTAATTTTGTGTCTACATGGGTAGGCTATGGCACCCAGTTGTTTGGCCAAACACCAGTCTAGATGTTGTTGTGAGTTATTGTTTTAGATGTGATTAATATTTAAATCAGTGGCCTTTGAGTAAAGCAGATTTTCCTCCATAATATGGGTGGGCCTTGGAGAAAACTGGTGCTTTCTCCAGCTCTTGGATGTAGGGTTCTAAATATGTACACTATTTCAAACTTGTTTATTGTGATTTTTGGATCTTTTCTATTCTTTTTTCCTGTTGAATATACAAGTCATGAGAAGAGATATGTTAAAATCTCTCAATATGTCACTGGTTTAATCTGTTTCTCGTTATAGTTCTGTCAAGCTTTGTCCTCATTGATTTTGTGGCTATGTTATCTGGTATATTTTGCTTTACACTGGTAGATTAAAATTTTTAACATGATGGAGTTTTCCTTTATATCCATAACAATGCTTTTTGCTTTGAAGTTTATTTGTTTAATAGTAATAGAGCTGCATGCTCTTCACTTTTATGAACCTGGTCTATATTTTCAAATTTTCTATGACTTTATGTTTTAGAAGTAGCTTTCCCAAGCAGCCTATATCTAGATTTAGTTGTTCAATACACTGATAAATTTTGACTTAACTGTAACATTCTGTCCATTTTACATTTGCTATAATCATTAATATTTTTATTTCTATCATTTGTTTTTTCCTTTTTATTTTTCCCAACTTTCCTTTCCTTTACTGTCCTTCCTTGCTTTCTTTGAATTGATTTATTTTTTATCTTTCCACATGTTTGGTTTCTTGAATAAATGACCATCCGTTCTCTTTGGGAATGGGCGAGCGGAAGCATTAGAATACACTTGCATAGTATTAATGGGTCCTTCCTCATGGGTACCTGTCCTCTCCTACATTCATTGGATTCTGGGTCTGAGAAATGGTTCATATTCAGAAATTGGGCAAGGATGATAATTTTACTGAGGAAATGTCCACAGGCTCATTCATCCTTTTTTTTTTTTTTGGTTGTATAAACTAAGCAATACACTTTTTGGCTCCTCATCTATCTTGTCTCTAGGAACATCTGGTTTCCAATCAGACATTACTGCTATTCATGATAAATATGCTCATCCTGCTTCTGACTGTTAGTCAATATCACCTGGACTCTATTATTTCAAAATCCTATCAGCTCTGTTGATACTAGGATTCTAGATCTATAACAAGCCTGGCTATAGATACAACTACCACTCTCAACGATGGTGATACCTTCTCACTTTTATCATTTCAATAAATGGAGCTCTTTCATGGAGCATAGCTGGTTCATGAATTTCTGGTCTCATGCATCTTCTTATCCACTCTAGCATGCCCAATTTTCTTGAGCCTTTTGATCCCTTCTTCCACCATCTGCTATGGTAGTTCTAATATTTCTACATCACTTAGGGTGTGCTATCACTTTTTCCAAGTTTCAAAGAGCCATCTAAGCAATGTGTTAGCATAGTCTCCTAGAGTTCTTGCCCAAGTGTTTTGTCCTGCGTCTCAGGAAATTGCTCCCATTTTGAAAAGCTATGCTTTATTCAATTTTATATTGTGTCCTTGATCTAGCATACTCAGTATCCATTACATATATTAGCTTATTGTTCTCTTCCTCCCTTAGCAGGCCTAGTACTTCCCCACCTGGGTGACTTGTCCAAAATCATTGATCTAATGGGTAAATGGAGAGAGATGGAGAACAGACGCTCCTGTAGGTATGTGTTGTTTTGCAAGACAAAGTTTTCTGTATCATCTTTAATATAGATGATACTAGCCTTTAATAGGGAGGAGTGGGTTACTTCTGCAGGATGTTTCAGGGGAATCTGGAGATTCAGTATATTCACAGCATCAGTCCAGAGAGTTCAGTCCAAATCTCAGTGTCCTACATCTCTCTAATTAAGGACCTGACCTTGGCATAACAGACTAGCTGGCCTTGACAATGCAAACTTCTCTTGAACTCTACTAACCTTACAATTAAGTTCTAGGCCTCATCCACAGCATTTCTCTGCATTCCCATGACAGGAAATTAGAGACTCTTTATATAAAGCCCAAAAGGCCCTCAATCCACACTTTGCCTTCAACTGGTATTTAATAACCCTTAGACTTTTATTGTTTTTCACTAATGCATCAATATTGCCCAGCAATACTCATCTGATTCTATAGTCCTTGTACTTATTACTCCCACTGCCCCTCTCAAACACCTACAGTACTGAAGTTGCTGGTGCACCCTTTCATTTGATATTCCATCCCAGATCATCACTAGTAAAAATGGCACTGATATGGCATAACATGAGCCATCAGTCATCCACTTACCACTAGTGATGGTTCCTCATTGCCAGCCAGCCAATGATGATCTAGCTACAAACTTCTACTAGGGTCTGCTTCTTAGGATCATACCTCATATCAATTGCCTTATTTTTCTTTCCCAGAATACAGGCTGAGACATGGAGACTGAGCATGAGATATTTATTTTGGAGTGTGGTTTGAGTTATCTACTTCTACATAATAAAAAACCTTAATGGCACAAGAAACACAACATTTTATTATTTCTTACAGTCATATGGGTCAGGAATATGGGCAGAACTTAGCTAAGTGATTCTTGTGCTTCATGTGGAGTTGACAAAAGTCACTTGGGTATGTATTCACCTGGCAGCTGAACTGGTCTGCAGATCACTCACATGCCTGATGTCTTGGCAGAGAGGGCTAGAAGGCTATTTAGTTGAGCTCTTCTCTCCTTCCGTATAATCTCAGGACCTCTTAAATTTCATAGTTCTCTTAAAGACTGGGCCTAAACTGGCAGTGTCCCTTCCACTGTAGTTTTTTGGTCAAAGTAGTCATAGGTAGCTTAGGTTCAAGTGGGAGAAACATAGACCTTACATCTTGGTGGTAAGAATGTCAAAGGATTTGTGGCGATCTTTAATCTGCCACAAATACTCTCAGGAACATGGCATATTAGGGAACCAGGGGAAGCAGGAATGGGCAGCGGGAGAAGTTAAACTGAAATGCATTTGCAACAGCGGCCTCAACTTATCCCATTGCGAGTTCTGAAGCTAGAATGACCATTTGAAGTTGTCCTGAATTATGGCAGGCAGGTCAAGTTTGTATATGGCTACCATGGGCCAGTCATTTGATATGGACTGTTCCTGAGGAAGGAAGGCATGTAACTTTTGTTGAGGAAGCTCTCTTTGGCCTAGGGCAATTCTCAGAGAGAAATTCAGTTGTGAGCCATTATCAGCCAACACTCCTGCCAACTAAGCAACACTGTCATGAAGGGGCCATCTGGGTGGTGCATCACAGATTCCATTACATATGTCAGGAAATAAATTGAAGATACAAACAATATTGTTATGGTCTAAATACATGAATTAAAAATAGCAAGTATCAATAACACTGAAAATTAAAATACTGATGAAGAAAAGGGTTGAGATAATTGCAAGACATGCATTTTATAAAAAAGATAAAGATGTTAAAGAAGAGATGATTCAGTAAAGTATAATTAGTATCGCTGAAGGCAGAACCCAATCAATGGAACAGACAATTATTTCTAAAATATATATCAAGATAAAATTAGGAAAGAAATGGTTCTGATGAAAAAATGAAAAGAGCACATGGTATGCAAGGAAATTTTGTCATAAGCTGCTGAACATAAAGACATATTCTTTTTAAACTTTTGCATTTCAAAAGTAAAAATAAAATTCTTTACTTCTAGTAAATGGAAGATTGAACTGTTTCCCATTTTCTTCTTATAAAAACAACAAGGCAAGTAAAAACCCCCTGCAATTTCTTTTTATATTGAAACTAGAAAACAGAAATGCCCCATAGATTTTAAGTGTAAAGGCTGCTAAGGATTGCAAGGCATCACGAGTCACTTGGGGGATGGAAAGTAGCAAAGTCCTCCAGGAGCAACAGGTTTCTGGAAAGGCCAACATGAAACAAGGGCTGTGGGGTCTGGAGAGGACAAAACAGAAACTGAAAAAACAAATGAGTCAAAGAGCATAAAAGAAATGTATAGAGGGAATTCCCTGGAGGTCCAGTGGTTAGGACTTGGTGTTTTCATTGCCAGGGCCCGGTTCAATCCCTGATCTGGGAACTAAGGTCCCACAAGCCGCACAGCACAGCCAAGAAAAGAAATGTATAGAATAGAATAATGGATAAGTGGTGATATGTCTTAGAAAATCCAGTAAAAACACACTCTCTAAAGGAAACTTCTGCAGTGACTGGACAAATAAAATCTAGTTTATTTCATAGTAAGAAGTAAAATTGGAGCTGGCCCAGCATTGACACAAAACTACCAGAAGAAATAAAGTGGGAAAGACTTTCCCAAAGTATACCTCACAAAATAAGAAAGAATAGATGAAAGTTCTGACCAAATATTTTATCATGAACTTAAAAGTAAAAAAAAAAAAAAAAAATGAAATGATCACTCCTACGAAGGGAAACCCCAAAGTGAAAACTCAACGTTTTGGGGAAAATGTAGTGAGAAAACAGGAAATGATGAAATGTACATCGACAAACTAAGGGAAAAAGTAGGAAGAACAACAACAACAACAACAAAAAATAAAACACAGAAATGAAGTCAAAATCGACAGTAGCACAAAGTAACGTAGTCATTGAGGATAATATAGAAAGAGGTCTAGAGTACAGAATGAGAAAAATGACCAAAATAAAATAAAAATACAGTGGAGTTAAAAAAGATTAAAGGGGAATGGTTAGATATGCAAGAAAGGCAAAGGAGATCAAATGCACATAATTGGAGTTCCCCAAGAAGAAAGCCAAAATAATGGAACAGAATATAGAAACATATAATTCAAGAAAACATTGCTTAAATAAAAGAAGGCTTGGATGTACGTTTTTGAAAAGACATGTTGTATGCCAGGGAAATGTGAACCAGAATGGTCAATAATGAGACACATTTTGAAAGCATTGGTCCTTAAAGACAAAGAAAGAATCTTTTGCAAAGATAAGGCAAAATATCAATTCATTTAGAAGCGAAAAAACAAATCAACCAGATTTCATGTTTTCCTCAGCAGTGTTCAGCGTCAGAAGGCAGTGGAGCGATATTTATGTGATAGGCAAGGTAAAGTGTATAAGCCAAGGATTATATGTCCAGCCAAGTTGTGCTTCAAGTGAAAATTCAACAGACAAATTGTTTTGAACACACCAAGCACTCAGGGATTATTGCTCCCAAAAGTCCTTGCTGAGGAAACTGTAAAACTGCTGGCAGGTAAACCTCAATCAAACAGGGGGTAACTGGAAAGCAATGGCAAAGTCACGAATTTTGAATGTAAATATTTTGTTTAGAACCAAGACTAAAGGAAATGTGGAGCTGAGGGTGACAAACCAAATATAAACTTTATATGTTCTCACAATGGAAAAATGCTAACTACTCACAAAATGAGACAGGAAAAGAGAAAGAAGGTGAAAAGGAGAGCAAGTCTCTTACCACTTCAGAAATATCTGGTAGTCAAAGAATATCATTTCAAATTTATAAAATTAAGTAATAGATAAATAAGCATACTGAATCACACAAATGTATACTGGATTACCTATTGTCAAACTGGCATTACTGCTACTGTCTAAATCTAAAAATTGTTTCCCAGCTTCATCTTCATTCTATGGTATCTGAATGAAGAGTTAGTACAGTTGTTCAAAGACAGGACCTCCTAGAGGGTGTAGAGTACAAGAAGGAAGGAGAAGCCATTTATTTTGGAAGGTCATGGCGGTCAGACATGATGATCATATGCAGACATACATCATGGATCTTAGTTTATTCTTATCCTCTTTCTGCTCTGAGTCAAAGTGTTTCCTAAATCCCTGGCATTTGACCACTCCTGGTTCAGTGCTCACTACCAGAGCCATGGCTGTGCACATTCAGAGGTAGCAGTACCACAGAGGCAGCAGTTTCCTTTGACTTCCATGAACATCCCCATTGCAGACCATATTGTAGACAGATATGCATGGCTGCTTGGATTTTTCTCACAAGTTCAGAATTTTTCCTGTATGCCAGTGCTTCAGGCAGCTGTGATTGGAGACTGTTTCTCTGATCCTCCAATTCTCCCTTTCCAGACCTTTACTTCCCTGGATCCTCTCACACTGGCATAAATTCTAATTCCTAAATTAAACCTCTTACTGATGTAATTCTTATAATGCCTTTGGCTTAAGACTGGTACAAAAAGTAAATGATAAGCAAGGTAACTTTATTGACAAACAAAAATAAACTAGGCAAATACAAATTTAAAAGAACAAGTAAGAATTGTGATTTTAATATCAAATAAATGGAATTCAGACCCAAAAATATCAAACTAGATGAGGAAGGAAAATTTTTTATGCTAAAGGTTTTTATTTGAAATAAATTTTTGAATATATATGCACAAAATAGCACAATAGCACATCTTAAATTATTTTCTATTTCAGCGGCAGTTCTTCCAGTATTTTCCCATTAAGCATGACAGTGGATTTGAAAGAGAGATAGACAGTTTTCATTTTAAGGAAGTATTAATCTATTACTAACTTTGATTTTACTTTAAAAATCACAAATGATTGCTGAATTTTGTCAGATGCTTCATTAGCATCTACGGAGGTGATTATATGAATTTTCTCCTTGCAGTTATCACATGATTAATATTGATCCACCTGTGTATTCCTGGAATAACGCCACAGGGTCATAATTATTTTAATGTGGTGCTGGCTTCTTATTGTATTTTAGTATGGAAATTTGCATCAATATTCATGACTATGTTTAGTCTGTATTTTTTGTTGGTGAAATTTCTGTTAAGTGTTGGGATCAATTATATACTTCTTTCTTATAAATATTTTAGAATTATGGAAATATTTTAAAATTTAAAATATTATATTATCTAGTCTTTAAATTTTGAAACTGATTAGATCTTTAGCTTTTTGGAGGAATAAGGAAAGTCTTTTCATTTATGGAAATTAATCATTTTGTGTTACTTTCTCTTGGAATTTATTTTGTAAAATTTAATTTTTCTAGAAAATTACCAGTTTTATCCATACTTTCAAATTTATAATGGAAATATAAAATATCGGGTCAGGTTGAAGACCTTAAACTTTGAAGAGGTACAATATTATGGATGTGTGATTTTTACGTAGTTATGTTGACTCACATAGGTAGAAGTTTAGAGAAAGAGAAATTTACATTGATGTAAAGTTAGGAGTTTTTAATTGAGACCCTTGTCTGTGGAGGTAAAGGGAAATTAGTGCATTTCATTGAATACTTCCTTCTCACTAAGAAAGCAATAGAAAAAAGAGAAGATGTAAAACGTTCATACTGTAACCTTTACAGCATTTCAGAGGCTGAAGAGATCACTTGGGGCTGGGGTAGTCAGAAGGCTTAATGGGGGAGGCAAATCCTACATGAAAGGCAGGATTAAAATTGACAGACTCTGGGTCTGGAGACAAGAATGAAAGCGCCTTTTGTGACAGTATGGGGTAGTGTATAGTAATGCTTCCATTGACATTTGTTGAATGAATAAGTGTATGCAGAAATATGTGATACTACATAAATCAGGAGAAAAAGAGAATTTCAAGGGAGGAATGGTTAAAAAGTCGAATACCACGCACAAATCATATAAGATGGCCGCAAAGCACCCACTGGATTCCCCAGTTAGGAACTGTTGACCATGGAGACAGACATTTTAATGGATCAGGTTTTAGTGAGTCGAAAATGAGTGTGCTGAGAAGGAAAGTAGAGAGTAAAGAGATTAGAAATAAAGAGTAGCCTTTTGTTTGTTTCTTTGTGTTTGATTGTTAATATGGGAGAGATTGAGCACATTTCTGGCCTGTAAGGAGGGAATTAGCTGAGGGAACAGATTTAATGACATGAAGAGAGTAGTTCATGATGGAGCCCACAGGAGGAAAGATAGACCTCGGGCAGAAGCAGGGAAACCTCCTCTGAGAATGGAGTTAACAGTAGGGATGCCTGAAGTTAAATCTGATGGTGAGATCTTATAAAAATTGAGGACATTCTGCTAGAGTAGTCTTATTTACAAAATGGAAAATGGGGACATTTGCCGAAGGAGGGGAGAAAGTGGTGGTATTTGAGAATAATGAAATTTGGACTAGATTAAAGTGAAAGTGGGACTGAGGAAGCTGACTCAGTTCTAACTCAGTTTGAAGACCTTGTGTGTGGGCTTTTGTGTTTCTTTTGGAGGCACAGATATGGATGTGCAGTTTTTCTAAAGTGATATTTTTACACTAAGGTAAAGTGTATACTGAGGGAATGTTTGGAGTTTTTAAATGAGTGTATAGATGTAGATTGAAAGACTGGTTGAAGCAGTGATATTGGAGGAAAATAAGAGAAAAAAGGTATGGTAAGAAGTTAGCCTATTAATTTCAAGATTTCAGAGGTGGAGTCTTATAGAAGGTAACAAGGTTTTTGGAGTAGGTGATTGAAATGTCGTGGAAGTGAAGGTCACTGAAACTAAGGTCAGTAAACTGAAGGTAAAGATCACGTGTTATAGAGGAAAAGGCCACAGATACTAACATATGTCTCTTAATATGCATGACTTTGGGAAAATTACTTAACTCTTGTGGCCCTCAGTTTCCTAATAAGTACAATAGAATTAAAGTGCTATTATGAGCTTTTTTTTTTACAAAGCACATATAAAGAGCCTAGCAAAAAGCCTAGCATGAGAGTTGTGTGATTACATTATTTTATTGTTGCTATTGTTATCATTTTTACTATTATTGTTGTTAAATAGTTCATGGACATTAGCGTTATCAGACTTTGAGTGCAGAGGAGTCAAGTCTGAAAGTTGTCAGTGAATATAAGAGATCAATAACAAGAAGAATGATAGAAAATGGTAATGAAGATTGCTAGAGGTCATGCCGTTGGATAGCTTGGAACAAAAGAAACCTGATTTTTATGCTCTGGTGAAATCAGAAATAAAATTTTAAATAGTAATTTGTAACAAGAGAACTGTGACCTCTCTCTGCATTTGTGCCTGGAAAAGAATAAGATGAAGTAACATTCTGTGAAGGAATTGGAAATCTAGTGGAAAATAGAGTAGAATGAAATTCCAGAAAGAAAAAAAAAATGTAAAGGACTAAGGGGGCAGTGGGAGGATGGGTAAGGAGAAAGAAAAGATAGAGCAGTATAAACATGCAAATATGGAAAATGAGAAAATCAGAGGGGCGAACAACCTGGATAATAGCAAGGGTGATAGGAATAAGATGAGAGCATGGTACAATGTACTGAGTGGCCAGATAGCAAATGGACACAAAAGTAAAATTATTTACATGTTGGTGCTGGCTGAGTCTTCTCTCAGTGGGGAAAAGTTGGGGATGCTAGAGACATGATCACACCACATGTGAATGATTAAGACTGAGGATATAGAATATGTTAGATATTTTTAAATTGTTTTAGGAATATAAGGATGGCTAAACTGAAATAACTAAAATCACATTTTAAATGTAAATATGAGTTTTTCAAACCTAAGTTTTATTTAACTGCAGTGATTTCAAAAGAAAAGATAATTAAAATAGTGTTAGAAACTTGCATTTTTGGTAGAGTAAAATATTTGAGATTTCCATTTGGTTGGCTAAATTTTCTTATAAACTTTAATTTACCTTTTAAAAATACTGGTCATTTCAAAATCTTGGGTATATAAAAGTTGCATTTTAATTCTAGAATAATATTTGAAAAAGAATGAAAATAATGCATGCATTGAAATATGAGCTTTTTAGATAGTACTTAAAACTTTAATTAGGAATGTAACCCAGAGCTGACAGATTTTCTTTGTCAGCCTTGGAACAACATGTAGGCAGCAAGCTGCATGTGACTCATAAACACATCTGAAGGTTTGCCCTTCACCTGCCTGCTGCAGGGGGTCTTGATGACTGGCAGCTCCACAGGCATCAGAATGAAAACAATAGGCCATTATCTGAATGTGATAGTCATTTATTAAAACCTCAGCCATTTGCATTTTTTAAAAAAATGCCATATTTAAGATATTCATTAAAAATTGGAACATAAATTTTAAGACTTCTGAAATGATATAAATAAACCATAATGATTAAATTGTTCATTTGGAACTTATTTTTTAACTAAGTAGTTAGAGGCATAAATAAAATAGATTAATAGTGTCATTTAAGGTAACATACATTATGAATTTAGTGTATTAACTAAAAATTTAAATGCAATAATTACTTAATGCTACTGAGAAATGTATGCCTTCAAATTTGACAAATTAGTGTTTATACCTTTCAACATTGAGAAGTGATTTTATTTTGTTTTGTTTAAGGCAGCCAGCAATTGGTTTAGGTTTCATGCAAATTGTCATTTTCTGGGCTTTCAGGAGCCACCTCATCTTGTAGACATTACTCTTCTTTACTGCCACATTGGAGAACAAAGAGAACTGGCACCAAGCGCAAAGTGACTTGGTATTTGGCTCAAAAACAGCAACTCCCAATCACTTACAAAACTTTCCTTAGGCCTTTTCAAAAGGTGTGACTGTTTGGTCAGTACACTGTGATTCTAGCCAACAAAGGATTGTTTTCTCAGTTTTATAGAGATCTTAGGAATTTTTCCCAGTAACATAACCCATCTCATAAAAGTCCACAAACAGTGTTGATTATCTTGTCAGAAACAAACAAATACATCCAAAAGAAGAAAAAAAAGATCACACTATGGGAAGAAAGAATCATTTGGTTCAGCAGTTCATAATTTTTTTCATTTCATAGCACATCTATGCAACTATCCAGAATTCTCTGAAAATATTTTGGATTAAGAAAGAAAAAGAACATTGTTCCCTGTTCTTTATTTACCCTTTTTCTAGTCAAACCACTCATATACCTATATATACTACACCACACTACAAGTGCCAGCCATCACATATCTTTTCCTTACTGTGGCTCACTCTAACTTCATATTCCATATGTTGGTTCAAAAAATGACAGAGTCCATAATGCCAAGGACTTCAAAAAGTCCTTGGGATTTTTTTCAAGCATTTCAAATGCTAATTTCATCAGCACTATAGAGTACCATCATCTCTCACTGGACTATGGCAATAGCTTGTTAACTTGTCTCCCTGCTCCCATTCTTCCTCTCCTATGGTTTGAAGCAACCAGAGTGAGCTTTCAAAAATATGTCGGATCATGTCTCAAAATTCTCAAAAAAACTCTCATCTAACTCAGAGTAAAAGCTCGAATTCTTACATGGCCTGTGGATTCTACAGAGGACTTGCCCTTACCTCCAATCTCTCCCCTTTCACGTGCCCTGCTCCATGCACACTGGCATCCTTGATGTTTTTTGTGAACATTTAAGACACAGTCTCAACATCACTAATTATTAGAGAACTGCAAATCAAAACTGTAATGAGGTATCACCTCACACTAGTCAGAATGGCCATCATCAAAAAATCTACCAACAATAAATGCTGGAGAGGGTGTGGGGAAAAGGGAACCCTCCTGCACTGTTGGTGGGAATGCAAACTGGTACAGCCACTATGGAGAACAGTATGGAGGTTCCTTAAAAAACTGAAAGTAGAGCAATCCCACTCCTGGGCATATATCTGGAGAAAACCATAATTCGAAAAGATACATGCACCCCAATGTTCATTGCAGCACTATTCACAATAGCCAGGACATAGAAGCAACCTAAATGTCCATCAACAGAGGAATGGATAAAGAAGATGTGGTACATATATACAATGGAATATTACTCAGCCATAAAAAAGAACAAAATAATGCCATTTGCAGCAACATGGATGGACCTAGAGATTGTCATACTGAGTGAAGTAAGTCAGACAGAGAAAGACAAATATCATATGATATGGCTTATATGTGGGAAAAAAAGGCTACAAATGAAGTTATCTACAAGACAGAAATAGAGTTACAGATGTAGAAAATAAACTTATGGTTACCAGGGGGTAAGGAGAGGGGGAGGGATAAATTGGAAGATTGGTATTGACACATACACACTACTATATATAAAATAGATAACTAATAAGGACCCACTGTATAGCACAGGGAACTCTACTCAGTACTCTGTAATGGCTTATATGGGAAAAGAATCTAAAAAAAGTGGATATATGCATTTATATAACAGATTTACTTTGCTGTACACCTGAAACTAACACAACATTGTAAATCAATTATACCCCAATAAAAATTTAAAAAAAATAAAAAGACACACTTCCATCTGAGAATATTTGCATTGGCTCCTTCTCTCAGGGACATGCTTCCCCCAGATGTAGGCATGGCATGCTTCCTCATCTCCTTCAGATCTTTACTCTAATAACATCTTTTTAATGAGCAATTCTTTGATTGCATTATTTAAAACTGCAACTTCTTACTCTGGAATTCCTTATCCTACTTAACTTTTCTCCACAGCAAGTGTTATCTTCTAACAGACTTCCAGTTTACCTATTTTATTTATTGTCTGCCTCTCTGCACTATCATGAAGGCTTCACCAGGAAAAGTGCTTCTTGTCTGTTCACTGCTGTATCTTCAACACCTAGAACAGTGTCTGGCATATGGATTCTGTCTAATAAATATTTGTAAAAAGTTAGAACTCAGAGGCCCATTTTCAGGATGAGAGTTATGGAGGAATTATTCATATGTCAAAAAATTTTTAGAGATGTAGTAAGCAATTACTACTTGTTTACATTTTTATACTTTTTATTAAAGCAAGATCATTTTAATAAGAATCAAGATTTAGGTTAGTCATGAAGGATGGTTTTTATGTTTGCTTTAATGTTAAAAATTAGCATGACACACCAATTTTACAGAATGGGACAAAAATATAATAAATGCTTGGAGCCTCAACATTAAATCAGATCCTGAAAATTTTTGCCATATTTGCTCCTCACAATTTGTTAAAAAAATTACAGGTACAATTGAAACATCTCGAAATATCTACTGATCCCATTTTTCTCTACCACATTCCTAGATTGAATACTATCCTGAATTTGGTGTTTGAAATTCCCATGAATTTATATATACATAAGAACATATGGATGTTTCCGCATATTTCTTTAATATCGTTTTATATTATTTCACATTTTATATATGTGATGCCATAATTCCAGTCATGTTCAACTTGCTTTTCCCCTCACCATAATTCTGTTGATAGGATATCTATCTGATAATACAGATAGCTCAAGTTAATTAATTTTAATTTCTATGTATATTTAATGATATGACTATGCCAAAATGTATTTATTCATTCTCCTATTGATAAACATTTAAGTAGTCTCTAATTTTTTATTGTTATATACTGCTATAATTAATTTTTTGTACACCCATTATTGTGAACGTGTGTGAGAATTTCTCTAATGTACTTAAAAATGTAAATTTTAAATCAAACCTTACACACATTTTCAGCTTCATTAGATACTACTAAATTATATTCCAAAGTCATTATATTGTTGACTACATAAAAGCAAGGATGAGCTTTTTTCTCTAGATCCTTTCAGTAGCTGTTGTTGTCAGACTTAAAATTTTCTAAGTTGACATGTGTGAAATGGTGTCTAACAGTTGCTTTATTTGCATGTCCCTGATTAGTCATGTGGTTGAGAATCTTTTCATTGTTGATTGACTATATAAATTGTCTCTTCAAGGAATTATCTGTTCAAAAGCCTTTAATCATTGACCTCTAGAGTAGTTAGTCTTTTTCTTGTAGATTTGTAAGTATTCTTCATAAATTTTGTATATAAAATTTTTGAAAGTTTTAGGTAAGGTGACCAACCAAACCAGACCATTTTTAAGAATGCAAGGGTGTACCTTTAATAATTATGTCCAGTTAATAGAAGAAAATCAGTATTATCCTGGTCACTCTGTGTTATATGGTTACCTAGTTATAAGCATTGGCAACTATAGCTTCTCTTTTAACTTTGTTGATAGTATATTTCACTGAACAGATGATTTTAATTAGAAGGTAATCAAATTCATCAATTTTTAAGCTAGTCACAAAAAGATAAATGCTGTATGATTACACTTAATGAGATACCTAGAATAGTCAAATTCATAAAGACAGAAAGTAGAATGGTGGCTTCCAGGGGATGGGAGGAGAGGGGAATAAGGAGGTATTGTTTAATGGGTAAAGAGTTTCAGATTCACTTTGTGATACCGCAGAAACTAATACACCATTGTAAAGCAATTATACTCCAATAAAGATGTTAAAAAAAAAGTTTCAGATTTGCAAGATTAAAAGTGTCCTGGAGATGGACAGTAGTGATGCTTGCATAACAATGTGAATGTACACAGAACTGTACACTTAAAAATGATTAAAATGGTAAATTTAATTTTATGTATATTTAACTATAATGAAAGTATACAATTAAAATCAGTAAATTAGTATAAAGAAAAAATCACCAGTTTTTTATTAGTTGATTACATTTATAGTATCTCATACATCTTTTTTTTAGGGGGTATCTGAGAGATTTAAAAGATTGTATTCTTTGTTTATTTGTTTGTTTGTTTGTTTAGTGGCCCATTTGTTACTTGAAGCCAAATCTTATTTCACTTCTGACACCATAATACAGAATAAAATAACACTCCAGCATTTATACTTCAATGAAAATCCCAAGATGGTACTCTTTTTTTTTTTTTTTTTCACACACACACATGTTTATTTGTTTTAATGACTGAGAATCTTCGTTTTGCTCTCACACTTGATGGTAATTTAGCTGGATATAAAATATCTAGTGGATGATATTTTTTTCTGAGTACTTTCCTTGTGTTCAGCCTAATGACCCGTTCTTTGTGGGAAATGTCATGTCTCTTTGATAACTTTGCATTTTCTCTTTTACTGCAATGTTATGCAGTTTTATTACATTTGTTAGTTTAGATTTAGATTCATTTAATGGGTTAGTAATTAAATTTTACTTTAATCTGAGGATTTGGGTCTTTTTGTATGTCTTGGAAAATATTCTGCTATTATTTCTTTAAAATAAAATTGTTTCTCCATCAGTTTTTTTTATGGAATTCCTATTAGATAATTTGAATCTTCTTAATTGACCCCACACTTCTCATAGTTGCTCTTTGTTTCTCTATGTTAAAAATTTGGATAAATATTTTAATTTTTCAACTAAATTTGCTCTTGATTAGACATTGTAAATTTTGAGTATTTTTTCAGAAAATAAGTTTTCATTTCTAATATGTCCAGTTTGTTCTTTTACATATTCATATTTTGTTTTATATCTATTGGGTTTTCAAATTTTGTTTTTAATAGATGTTATTCTTTTATTTATGTCTCTGATCAACCTAGGCATTCTTTTGAAACCTTCTTCAGAGTGTTCCATAAGATTATTTTCATCTGGAATGAGTTCATATTTTTAGTTTTATTTTCATTTTGATTTAACTTTCCTTCCAATAGAAGATTTTTGGGTTTTGTGTTTGTCTATATTGACCCTTGGGACTTTACTTATGTAATGTTGCTTTGGGTTTTCTGCTTTATTATAATATGGTAGAATCTCAAGATCTGGTCATATAGTGGGTAGTTGATTCAATTCCTGGGTTATGAGGCTAAGTCTTTTTCTTCTCACTATCCTAGATAGAGAGATTCTCTTGAAAATCTAGCCCAAGACAGCTATCAGCAGCTTTTTTTCCCAAGCCCCCTTGTATGAATAAGGCATCCCATACTGGTCCTAGCCTCAGGCAGTGAGTTTGGCTCTTGTCTTCTCTTCTGTATGGAAAATTTTAATCTTCAACACCACCTGGTTACAAAACTATTGAGCAACACTGCTTGCTTCCAGTCTTGAAACCCACTGGGCCTATGATTTTCTCCCAGGTTATTACTTTGTATTTCTATATTAGCCCCATGTTCCATTGGATTTATCCCTTTGTGTTTTATTGCTACTGCTGTGTGTTTTGAGTAAAAGCAATATGTCTAACCATGCATTTAATGTCTTGACCAGAATCATTCATTAAATATAATAATTCAAAATGGGCATAATACATTATAGAAGGGAATGGAAATAAAAATTGTGATCTTATTTCCCAAGGGTGAAAACTATTATGAAATAGTTTAAGGGCTAAACAAACTTTCGAGTAAAGGGATCCACTGACACCTTTTCTTGAATATGCATTCCATCGTTCTAATCATTATGAGTTTTTTTGACTGTTCCATCTTCCTCTCTGAAGCCTTTAGTTAAAGTGGATATTGGGAGTACTGGGAGATGAGCAGTAAAGTGAGGCAGACCTGTCAGTGGACATATTTTAAGAAATATTTTTTCCAGTTAATTTACTGGAGATGCCTTTTAGTATTGGGCACCAGACCTTATGTAAATCCTCACACTATGTTGTGTCCCATTTATAACAAGGGGAATGAAATATAAATTGATTTTGAACAAAAGATATGGGCATTTCTCAGAGACATCCCAAAATTCCCACGAAGTTTAGCTCTTAGGAAATCAAGCCACTGTGACAATGACCCAATCTATTATTGCTCTAACTGACCCAGTTTTCCTGTGGAGACATTCATCAAATGGTGAGAATAGATTATGGTGCTTGTTAATTAATGTGAAGTTTAGTGAAATAATATGGAATATACTATGGAAAACTGTGTAGTTAAACGTTAAATGATCATTTGTAAGTCTCTAGTGATCCAAACTGGTTTTTGGTTTTTTTGTTTGTTTGTTTGTTCTTTAGTGAATAAAAAAAAAATTCTTTGCTACAGAATGACTGTGAAAAGTATGGTATAAAAGATAAATGACATCAGTTCATAAAGGAGATAGAGGACGTCTAATTTGCAATTTTCTACTGACCATGCCATAACTTGCAATGCTATATAATTCTAGAATAGCTAACATTTATTGAGTATTTAATATCAGGTGATGTGCTAGTGCAGTTCATGTATTATCTTACTTAACCTTCCAAACAATCCAATGATATATATCTCAATTTTAGAAATGAGATTACTGAGACTTAAGGAGGATGAGTAACTTACAAATGAATGTACACAGCTTGTAGATGATAGATTCAGCATTTAATTCAGGTTTGCTTGAGCTTAACCATTATTCTAAATTGTGTCTCAGTAACAACATAATCAGATTAGATAAAAGAACAAATGTGGTTATATGAATTTTTTATTATTCAAGGATTAGGACCATATTAAAAAATAAAACTTGAGAATAGAAAGTTCTTCAAAACTGATGGAAACATGTCAGAAGAACAGAGGAGTCAGTTTGAAGGAGCTCCCACTAACCAAATATGGGATCATTTGAGCATCAAGAATTATAATTACAGCTAAAAACATAGGAAAAGGGGAGGGATGGAAGGAAGGAGGGAAGGAAGGAAGGGAGGAAGGGAGGAAGGGAAGGAGGAAGGGAGGGTGGGAGGAAGGAAAGTTCTTCCTCATTGAAGGATGCCAGCTAATAAATGTTGAAGGAATGATAGAAATAGAATCATGATTTGCAAGCAACTTAGTAATAATCGATTCAGGTAAAGGTTATCAATGAACACTAAAATAAATGGGTAAAAGATATTGGGAACAGGATATTCATACAGGGTCAGAGTATTACTCCAAAGATTACTTGTTAATTATAAAGAGAAAAGGATCATTTGCAATGGAGAAATTTGATGCATATTGCCTTAACCAAATGATTGAAAGGAATATCACCAATAGTGAAAAAATATGACAATATTATACCATGATATGATATGGGGAAGTACACAATATCAATTAAGAAATTTTTTTGCAAAAAATATTTAATGTGTATATAATCAAGAAGAAATGATTAGACAACTCTAGCTTGCAAGATGATCTGCTAAATAACTTGGCCAGATTTTAAAATGTCAATGTCTTGAATGACAAAAAGAAAGAGGAAGAGGAGAAGGAGGAGGAGGAGGAGAAAGAAGAGGATAAAGAGAAAGAAGTAAAGAAAAAAGAGTTGAAAAACAGTTCTAGGACACAAGAGACATAACTTAAATTCAAAATGATATTTGATTGGATCCCAGAATCAAGTTAAAATGACCATTAAGACATTATTGGGACAATGGGGAAGTTTAAATGTAAACCATATATTAGATAATACTTCTGAATCAATGCTAAATATCTGGGTGTGATAATAACATTATTAATATGTAGAAAAATATTCTCATTATTAACAGATACATGCTGAAATATTTAAGGGTGAAGTATCATGATATTTATATCTTACCTTTAAGTGGATCAAAAAAGGTGCATCTAGGTAAGGTATACGTGTGTTCCTTGTACTATATTTTCAATTTTTTATGGGCTTGAAATTTTGCAAAATGAAAAAGTTGGGAAAAAATAACTTCATTTATTTGCAATTGATTCCATCAATTTATTTGACTGCATTAATGATCAAATATAACAATGACTGAAGGTATGTGGGGAATTACTTAATTACTCTACTTAATTACCAATTACTCTACTTAATTAGTAAAAAGTCACCTTCACTCAGTGACTCTTTTCCAACAATTTTTTCTTTTTCTTTTCTTTCTTCTTTTTTTTTTTTTTGGGAGAAATGTAGACATAACCACTGGTTCAAAGCAACATAATACCAGGCTACGTATGGTCTTTTCTCTGGTGATTGAAGAAAGTTTCTCTCTACCTCCCTAGTCAAACTTGGCTAATGTAAGACAATCTTAAAATTTTGACATTTAGACTTGGCAAATGCAGAATTCTCTTAAATATATACTTACAAATACCAGATGGAAACTTTATGGTTTCCTAGGTTATTCAAAAAAGCAGTCCATTTATCACTTAAGATTTAAAAGACCCTGACTAGCCAAAGCAATCTTGAGAAAGAAAAACGGAGCTGGAGAAATCAGGCTCCCTGACTTCAGACTATACTATAAAGCTACAGTCATCAAGACAGTATGGTACTGGCACAAAAAACAGAAATATAGATCAGTGGAACAGGACAGAAAGCCCAGAGATAAACCCATGCACCTATGGTCAACTTATCTTTGATGTAGGAGGCAAGAGTATATAATGGAGAAAAGACAGCCTCTTCAATAAGTAGTGCAGGGAAAACTGGACAGCTACATGTAAAACAATGAAATTAGAACACTTCCTAACACCATACACAAATATAAACTCCAAATGGATGAAAGACCTAATGTAAGGCCAGACACTATAAAACTCTTAGTGGAAAACATAGGCAGAACACTCTATGACATAAATCACAGCAACCTTTTTGACCCACCTCCTAGAGAAATGGAAATAAAAACAAAAATAAACAAATAGGACCTAATGAAACTTAAAAGCTTTTTGTACAGCAAAGGAAACCATAAAAAAGACAAAAAGACAACCCTCAGAATGGGAGAAAATATTTGCAAATGAAGCAACTGACAAAGGATTAATCTCCAAAATATACAAGCAGCTCATGCAGCTCAATATCAAAAAAACAAAAATGGGCAGAAGACCTAAATAGACATTTCTCCAAAGAAGATATACAGATTGCCAACAAACACATGAAAGGATGCTCAACATCACTAATCATTAGAGAAATGCAAATCAAAACTACAATGAGGTATCACCTCACACTGGTCAGAATGGCCATCATCAAAAACTCTACAAACAATAAATGCTGGAGAGGGTGTGGAGAAAAGGGAACCCTCCTACACTGTTGGTGGGAATGTAAATTGATACAGCCACTATGGAGAACAGTATGGAGGTTCCTTAAAAAACTAAAAATAGAACTCTACCATACAACCCATCAATCCCACTACTGGGCATATACCCTGAGAAAAGCATAATTCAAAAAGAGACATGTACCACAATATTCATTGCAGCACTATTTACAATAGCCAGGACATGGAAGCAACCTAAGTGTCCATCAACAGATGAATGGATAAAGAAGATGTGGCACATATATACAATGGAATATTACTCAGCCATAAAGCAAAATGAAATTGGGTTATTTGTAGTGAGGTGGATGGACCTAGAGTCTGTCATACAGAGTGAAGTAAGTCAGAAAGAGAAAAACAAATACCATATGCTAACACATATATATGGAATCTAAAAAAGAAAAAGTGGTTCTGATGAACCTAGGGGCAGGACAGGAATAAAGACGCAGATGTAGAGAATGAACTTGAGGACATGGGGAGGGGGAAGGGTAAGCTGGGACAAAGTGAGAGAGTAACACTGACATATATACACTACCAAATGTAAAATAGATAGCTATTGGGAAGCAGCTGCATAACACAGGGGGATCAGCTTGGTGCTTTGTGACCACCTAGAGGGGTGGGATAGGGAGGATGGGAGGGAGACACAAGAAGGAGGGGATATGGGGATATACGTATACATATAGCTGATTCACTTTGTTATACAGCAGAAACTAACACAACATTGTAAAGCAATTATACGCCAATAAAGATGTTAATGTTGATTAAAAAAAAAAAAAAAGCTGCAGTAAGCTATAGAAACAGTTCCACTTAGGTAAGCACAAATTTTAATTAGAAAATATTTGTGCTTCTTTCTAGTCTAATTTTCCCATGTTTCCGGTTTAAATCTTATGCAAAAACAATAATTGCTATCACTTAAGTAATGTGTATTATGTGTCAAACACTTTTAGGAATCTTATATATTATCTCCAATCAAAAAATTACTACCCAATATAGGTAGGTATTATTCCCCCACTTTAAAAATGGAGGAACAGACTCAGAGATGTTAAGTGTCTTTCCCAGGGCCCTACAACGTGCTTAGTGTTCAAGTTAGACTTCAAACCAAGTCTGTTTTGCTCCAAAGACATTTCCCTATCTACTATCATAGACTGTCTCCTTGATGGAATGTGTCACTTCATATAATATAAAATGTATAGTTGCCAAGATAAAAAATTATGTACTCATGTAGGTATACAGATATTCATGGCCTATTATCTGGTGACATCAAGTAAATTAAAAAGTGACTATAGTGCTTATTTAAAACGTCCGCTATTGCTTTACTCAAGATAAATAACTAGAGGGTAATGAAAAGACAAATAAGACATAGCCCCCTCCTTTAATGAAACGTCCAGGTAAATAACTTAATTTTTAAGAAGTACAAAGACACCCATAGCTTCCTGACCAACACAATTTATTGTTCTCTCCCTCTCTCTCTCTTTCTTTTCTTTTCTTTTTTTAATAGAATTGTCACTGGGAAATGGTGTCCGGCCAAAGACTACATTTCCCAGTCCCTTTTACATCAGGTGTGGTTGAGTTCTCAGCAATGGAAAGCTAACAAAATTGATGTGTTTTATTTTCAGGGCATAGTTTTTAAAAAATCAGTGTTTTTTTCCCATACTCTTTTTCTTCTACCGAAACCTTGGTGGTAGAGCCACAAAATGGAAGGTGCCTAAATTCGTGAACCACTATGTGGAGGAAAGCCACCACAGATCAGGAACAGTTGTCTCAGTCTATTACATGAGAAACATAAACTTCTATTGGATTAAGATATTAAAATTTTAGCATTTATTTGCTACTGTAATTCTTATTGCCCTAACACTAATAATAATGCAGAAATTAGTAAGTTGAGTCAGACTGTTGTAACACAAGACATAAAACAGGCAACACTGGATTTACTTTTTGTGTTAAGCAGGGAGAAAACAGATGGTGGAGAATGAAAATATGAAGACACTATTATATGGAATAAAAAGTTTAGACTGAATATTTCCTATTCTATCAAGACAAACTACCCACAGAACCTGTAGCTCTAAAGGAAGAAGTTAGAAAAAGCTGTAGTTATTGTGTACTGATTATTTGTTGCATGTAACAAGGTACTAGAAAAAGAGATGAGCTCAGGCAGATAGTAACTGGTTTAAAAGAAGGCTAGTCAAGGGTCTAGGTCAAGCAATAGATAAAGGAATTCATCCCATAAAGCATATTTCTGAGGACTTTGCGGAAGTCCCAAGAAAAGGGTACTTAAAATGCCTGATCAGCAAGATCCCATAATTCTTATGAATCAATCAAAGCTGGATGTTTCCCTTTTTTTTTTTCCTAAAGATGGCTTTTACAAATGGGACCTAATCAAACTTACAAGCCTTTGTATAGCAAAGGAAACCATAAACAAAATAAAAAGACAGCCTACAGACTGGGAGAAAATATTTGCAAATGATGCAACCAACAAGGGCTTAATTTACAAAATATACAAACAGCTCATACAACTCAATAAAAAAAAAAAAAAATGCAATCGAAAAATGGGAAGAAGACCTAAATAGACATTTCTCCAAAGAAGACAGAGAGATGGCCAACAGGCACATGAAAAGATGCTCAACATCGCTAATTATTAGAGAAATACAAGTCAAAACCACAACTAGGTACCACCTCACACAGGTCAGAATGGTCATCATCAAACAGTCTACAAAGTAACAAATGCTGGAGAGGGTATGGAGAAAAGGGAACCCTCCTACACTGTTGGTGGGAATGTAAATTGGTGCAGCCACTATGGAGAATAATATGGAGGTTCCTTGAAAAACTAAAAATAGAGCTATCATATGATCCAGCAATCCCTCTCCTAGGCATATATCTGGAGAAAACTCTGCTTTGAAAAGATACATGCACCCCAATATTCATTGCAGCACTAAGTACAATAGCCAAGACATGGAAACAATCTAAATGTCCATTAACAGAGGAATGGATAAAGAAGATGTGGTACATCTATACAATGGAATACTCCTCAGCCATAAAAAAGAATGAAATAATGCCATTTGCATCAACACGAATGTACCTAAAGATTATCATACTAAGTGAAGTAAGTCAGAAAGAGAAAGACAAATACCATATGATATCACTTATATGTGGAATCTAACATATGACACAAATGAACTTATCTACAAAACAAAAACAGACTCACAGACGTAGAGAAGAGACTTGTGGTTGCTAAGGGGGAGGAAGAGTGGGGGAGGGTTGGATTGGGAGTTTGGGGTTAGCAGATGAAAACTATTATATACAGAATGGATAAACAGCAAAGTTCTACAAGAGGAACTATATTCAATGTCCTATGATAAACCATAATGGAAAAGAATATGAAAAAGAATATGTATATGTGTATATATATATGCATACATACATGTATATGTATAACTGAATCACTTTGCTGTACAGCAGAAATTAACATAACATTGTAAATCAACTACACTTCAATAAAATAAGTTTTTTTAAAGATGTCTTTTAATGCAGATATTTTACCTTTGCTTCACCACTGTATTTGGGTCAAAGATCAGGAGACAGATAACTTGTCTTTTTAATTTATAATTTAGGGTATCATAAGGAATAATGTTTGAACCAGATGGATAGGAGGCTAGACCTGTGCATGAGATCTTGGAGTTTGAGCTAGATAAGATAATTGGACTTAAGGTTGTCTCACTTGAGGAGAAGTGAGTTTGTCCTATGAGTGAGAGAAAGGTGCAGAGAGGCATAACATTGTAAATTATGCCAGCTATTCTCTAAATTTTGTGCTCTCCTTTCCATAGGATAGAGTTGTCATTAGGAAGGATCATTTTTATACACCCATATCAATGTTAAAAATTATTCTTTTTAATGCTTGCCAATGTGATTGATTACAACTGATATCTCATTATTCTTTTATAATATGCTATTCTGTTGATTACTAGTGAGCTTGTATATATAACAAGATATGTTCATTGGCCATTTCAAGTTATTTTCTGTGAATTGCCTAGATGTATACCAGATACCATTTATGTGCTATTTCTGAGCCATATCTCCTGAGACCTTGGACACTTGTTCTGTTCCAGCTACTACTGAAGCAACCAACTCTGTAGGGGCTCTCACTGCTTCATGTGGGCACAACATGACAGTTACATACCTCATGAAATCTGTTTGGAACTCATGCCTGTGGTCTGGGGAGCTTAAAGCCCCCTGGGGTAAACTTTCAGTAATGTGAGACACAACCATAAATAAGTACTAGGAGTGGCTCTAGAACACAGAGCCTCAGAATGGGATTTTGGAGATGGATTACTCACCATTCTGAAGGCAATAGGAACCCCGCTGCAGGTGGCAAGTGGAGTGGCCATAATGCCTGGGATGCACTGGCTTCACAATTATTAAGGATTTTATCTATGGTTAATTGGTGAAAGGTAACATTGGGATAGAGAACATCTAGTGGACTAAATAGTAGAGAGGCAATGAAAATTATAAAGATTGTAGCTTCTGTTACAAAAACTATGGGGGGGGTGTGGTGAGGGAGAGAGAGAGAGTAAGGGTGTCAGAGCTGCAAACAGATTTAATGTGCAGCTTCAAAAAGCTTTTATGTATAAGTCAGACATTGGTAAGATCAGAGAAAGACCTTAGGTCTGGAATGGGGATATATGAATGAACGAGCCAGAGAATATATTGAACGTATAAATTTCTCTGAAACTTCTAGGCCCACAGAAGGATCTGCCTCCTGCTTACCAGAAGAGAACTGCCTTTTCTTTGCCTGGAGGTCATGTAATGACCTTACCTGAAAGCAAGTACTTGGTAGATGATGCTTATACCTCACAACCCTTATTACTTCCAGGCCGATAACAAGGATCAGGTCTCAGTATAGTCTGAGTAGGAAAGTACAGTCCCTACTCCAGGAGAAATATTTCCTATGCACCAACAAGTTGAAGGGCCTTGTTAATATATGCCAGCAAGGACCAGGGAAAAACATGTCGGGAAGGACATTGAGAAGTTTGAACCAAGGGGGAAGGCTTTTAGGCTGGACAAAGCAGGATTTATGGATTGGGGGCTACTTACCTATGATTCAGAATTCAGTGTTTTGGCAAGAATATCTGTCTGGAGTTAGTTGTAATACTGTATTGAGATGCTTCCTTGAAGCTTAGACATATGTTAGCCGCATACTTCTCACCCCCAATTCCCTGGGCTACCTAATAAAGTGGAGGCACATAACTTTTTTTTTTTTTTTTTGCCTCAGGTTTGCTTTCTGGGGAAACCCGGCTAAGATAAGTTGTTTGATGCTTTGTCATTGCTTTGTAAAAACTCTTTATATTATGGATTTATATTTTGTATTTATATTACATGTATGGATTATAATGTATGTAACATATATATACTATGTATTTTTGTATGTTTTAATATATGATATATTTATTTAATATATCTGTTTCCACTTTTTGCTATATATGATGCAGATACTTCTTTCTTTTTGAAAATTTTTAAACTTTATTTTTGGTGTCATTCAC
This sequence comes from Eubalaena glacialis, assembly GCF_028564815.1. NCBI lineage: Eukaryota > Metazoa > Chordata > Mammalia > Artiodactyla > Balaenidae > Eubalaena > Eubalaena glacialis. The sequence goes on from NC_083718.1 coordinate 103,698,881, forward strand.
CATATAGACATTCTTAACTTACTGTATGGATGAATCATGCCAATTTTTCTTGAATAAAGTTTGAGATGTTATATCACTTAAGAAGTCCTTTCCACACATAGAAGGAGGGATAGGAGAGCTCAAACTCTAGTTACTTGTTCTTTCTCCTATTCACTTGATGGCTGGTGATTTTCATGTAATGTGGTTTGAGATACTGTTTTTCTCCTCTGCCTTATTGATGATCACATCAACCTATTTACTACTACTAGTAGTAATTTAAAACTCTTTATCTTTAGGGGGAAACATCTTGTTTATAAAGTGGAGGATAACTATATTAATACTGTACTGGATAGAAATTATTTCCATAGTTTGGATTTTGTGTACATTAATATGATTGATCAGGGGGCATGGCAGGGGAGGTCTGCCTTAAGAGTGTGTATGTCTGTGTGTATGTGTGTGTTTATTGAAATATTTATGCAGTAATGTTTAAGAAACAAGAAGCAGGAAGGTCTGGAGCCAGGCTACCTGTGTTCAAAATTTGAGTTCACTACTAAGGTTTAGATGATTTTACAAAAGTAACTTCTGTCTCCATTTTGTCATCTGTAACATCAAGATAAAAGTAACAGCTAACTCAAAATATTATTATTATCATATTTATCATTCAATATATTAAAATGCTTAAATAATGTGTTTTATATAGTAAGTTCTCAATAAATGTTATTGCTCTTCCTCCTTATTATCATTATTATTTTCATTATTATTTTTACACAGGGCTTACACGTTCTAGTTGTTCACAGGCTCCAATGCAATCTGCATGACCTGTTTGTGTATCTTTCTGGTCTTTATTAGGTATTTGTGTTTGAGGCCCCTGGTCTCTTTTTTCTACCATAATTTTATAGTTGTTTATATGTATTACTAACTTCATAAACTAAGCTGTGCAGTTTTCAAACACCTTTTTGTGTATACTAACAAATTATGTATCTCCCAAAATACTAATAAAATAAACTGAAATACTGGCCCTGGAGGTTTTGGGGGTTGGATGGGTAATTATTTAATAACTTTATTAGTTTTCTGTTCTTATGTGAATCAACTTATTTATCCACATATTGCCTGACAATCAGTATTTTTATATGTATTAGCATAAAGTGGTAACTATTATGCTCCTTTACTTAAAAAGCTCATGCAAATTTGTTATGAATCCTGGGTTTTCTGGAAGATAAAGTTTAGTGTCTCAGAATGTTTATTAGGGAGCATCTTTTATAAAAGTTTTTATTGGAGTATAGTTGATTTACAATGTTGTGTTAGTTTCAGGTGTACAGCAAAGTGAATCAGTTATACATATACATATATCCACTCTTTTTTAGATTCTTTTCTCATATAGGCCATTACTAGGGAGCATCTTTGAGATCAGTAGCTGTGGAAGAGAAGGGGCAGAAGGAGATGTCAAGCTATGATACCAGCCTAAAAGCCTCAGCTCACCTAATGAGGTGCTCGGGCGATGAAATGGTCCTTCAGATTATCCCACATTGTATACTGGGACTTTATACTTCATCTTGATCAGCCATTGGATGTGAGGGAAGGTCATGACATTGAAGGAGCAGTCTGAAGATGCTGACAGCTGAAGGCCATCCACTGATAGCACTTCCAACAGTTAGCTGGCCAGAGTCCTTCCTCCAAGGGGAATATGGATGGTGCATCTCCAAGGCCACCACAGATCCTATTTATAATCATTCCTTTCTCTTTCTTGTTACCTAAAGCAAAATACCAAGAGTTTTTCAAAGTGTTTTTGTCTATACCATTTTAAAAACTGCTCTTAACCAGGCTTTGCTTTTTATTTACTAATTTATATAATTTTTTTGTTCTAATTTTTACATATTCATGCTTTTCTTGGAGTTTATACTGTATTTTTCTTATTTGAATATTTAGTTAAATTATATGAATTCTATTTCCTTGCATCTGAGTATAGCTTTGCTCGCAGCACATAGATTTTGATAGTGTAACATTTTTCTTTTCATAGATATTGGAATAATCTGTCATATATTGTTTTCATTTAGTTTTTAGGTGTGATTCTTAATCTCTAGACCCTTCTTAATTTTTCTCTTAGCTGCTTAATTTTTCCATATATGGTATAAGATAGAGGCATACATAATGTCATTCTTGCACTTTTGGAAGTTTTTTCAGTGGCATGTTATACAATACATTTTTAATATATTCTATGAATACTTGAAAAGAAGTTTCTTTTTTTTTCTTTAATAAAACTCTTTTATGAGTTTTATTTAAATTATTGACCTGAGACTGATAATGGAATTAGAAAAGTGTCTACTGCAAAAGTTAGTTTTTCCTTGTATATTTTGTATTTTTACAATATGAAGATTCAAGATCTTTATAGCTTTGATATGGAGCTAACTTTTATTAATATACAAAAGTCTCTTTTCCCTATTTAGTGCTTTTGGTTTGATTTCTGTTGAATCAGCTGTTAATATGTTTAGTCCTGATTTTTTTTTTGCTTAAATTTGCTTAAATCGGCGTCATATAGTTATCTATGGATGAGGATAGAGGTATATATGATAAAGATGAAATTAGGTATAATACCTTTAATATCTCATTTGCAGAATTGAAATTAAAATTACCAAATAGTATAGACAGAGTTATTTCATAATAATAACTGCTAATGAAGTAAATCTATCTGAATATAAACTGGTCTGAAAAGTTTTGAAACACAGGATAAGTGTTTTTTAAACTGTATCTTAGGTGCATTTTCCAATAATATGCTTAGAATATTTACATTTAATTTCTGAATACATTTTCAGGTAAAGCACCTTTAAATTTAAAGCAACAGTTTTAATTGTTAACCTGAAAAAGTACAATAAATACAACACAGAGTCCAAAAAGCTTGGTAACTCAGGGAAAAGAGTTAACTTTAGTTCAGATACTTTTATGTAAGGATACTTTTTTTTTTTTTTCCGGCTTTGTTGGGTCTTCATTGCTGCGCGCAGGCTTCGTTACAGTGCGTGGGCTTCTCATTGTGGTAGCTTCTCTTGTTGCGGAGCACAGGCTCTAGGCAGCGGGCTTCAGTAGTTGCAGCACGTGGGCTCAGTAGTTGTGGCTTATGGGCTTAGTTGCTCCGCGGCATGTGGGATCTTCCTAGATCAGGGCTCGAACCTGTGTTCCCTGCATTGGCAGGCAGATTCTTAACCACTGGGCCACCAGGGAAGCCCTGTAGGGAGACTTTAATAATGATAATTAAGAGTTCAAGCAGGTAAGATGGCTAAACTCTTATTATAAATTGGCTGTAGCTCAATCTCAGTGTTGATCATGCCCACTATATGTATAATTGTGTTTTCGCTAGTTTTATAATTTAGTTTTCGTCTTTAGGCAGATGATCTGCCTCTTATTCAGTGGTTTTAGATTTCTTGTCTTTATTTTTTGGGTCATCAGTAAAGGCTTGAATTTGGATTACACAACAGTTTTAAATGAACTTTTTGTGCCTACTTGCTGCCAAGACAAATCACCTAAAATGAAAAGCAGATGTCCTTATTGGTTCTGTTACCTCAAAACCCCAAACTCTCAATTTAGTAATGAAGAAGTTGATGTTATTTTTGGTTTCAAACTTCTCATTAATACATAGAAGTTGAAGGTATTGTTAACCTCAATTTACTATTTCCCAATATTAGTGGCTCCCATTGTTTATTATGCCCTTGACTTGCTTTTCAATGATTATATTGTCATTCTTTTCAATTCTGCATTCATGTACTCTATCTACTTAAGGAACTACTTGTCGCATCATGGCAGATAAATGGGTACTGAGTTTTTGCTTTTGAAAAAACATAACAAATTTAAAATCTCCAAAATATATCAAAGGAGACCTTTCAGCATTTCTTTCAGGACCTTAAAATATATGAACTTATGGTAAAAAATATACATGAAGTGGGCCTGAATTCAATTGAATGTCATTTAAATATATCCAAAAATTTTGGACTTTACAGATAGAAAGAATTTGAAAAGAAGTCAGGAGAAAACCAAGCAGTAAGTAGTAAACCCAATCAAGCAGTGAAACACCCTGAGGAGGGGCTTGGGGGTTGAAGGTTTAAATTAGATGGAAATGATGAATTTATAACTTGAATCTATGGGATGTGAGCTGTGAGATCCGTCTTTTTCTCAGTAAGGTATGAAGTTCTTTTAATATGTACTGGCTATAAAAAAAGGTCAGAGGAAGAATTAAAATCCTATTTCCTGGTCAAATTTCCTTGGCCAAAATTTTGTTTTACCCAGCTAAGACTATAACCCCATATCTCTTAGAATGAACTGATTGGCTCTTTAATGTATAAGTACTCGTAGCCCATGGAAATTAGAAACAAATATGGAGGGTATGAAGTAATTAACACTTTTAGGATGGCTGTTTTCTTGTGTTTGTAATGCTTTAGAAAACATGGCAATTAGAATACCTAATTATTGGCCAAATGACTCTAATACTCTAATTGAATATTTCATTTTAAACTTGTGATTATAAATTTAGAATTGTAAAAGAATTTGGCAAAGTTTTTAACAGTATTCTAATATTTGAAAAGTATAATATTCAACATACTTTTCTTGGCCATAATTTGTTATGGCCATGAATGATCTTCATTGGCAAGAATGTATTTGTTTGTTAAATAATTTAAGTAGTTAAAAATATAATATTTGGGATTTATAAATGTGATTGTACTTGTTTATGATGGTTTTATTAACTAGGTTTGAAAATGGATGACTTCAAAGTTTCTATTGGATTAGTCAAATGTTCTCTTGACAATTATACTTAAAATTGTTCAGATTAATAAGATTTTTAAGTTAGCCTTTGCATTAGTTTTCTGTTGTTAGTGTAACAAATTACCACAATTTAGTGGCTTAAAAGAATACAACGTTATTATCTTTCAGTTCTCGAGGCCAGAAGTCCAAAATATGTTTTAGAGACTAAAAGCATGGTGTTGGCAAGGCTGTGTTCTTTCTAGAGGTTCTAGAGAGAATCTATTTCCTTGAGATTTCCAGCTTCTAGAAGCTACCTGCATTCCTTGACTCATGGCCCCTATCTCCATCTTCAGGCCAGCAGCACAGCATCTTCAAATCTCAGTCGAACTACAGTTCCTGTTTCTGTTTTCACATCTCATTCTCTGCCTCTGACCCTCTTGCCTCCCTCTTATTAGGATCCTGTGATTACACTGGACCCACCAGATAATACAGGATAATCTTTTCATTTTAAGATTTTTAATTTAACCACATTGGCAAAGTCTTTTTTGCCATGTAATATAACATACTCATATGTTCTGGGGATTAGGATGTGGATATCTTTGGGGTTATCTAACCTATCACAACCTTAAACATATGAGGAGGAAAAGCATTTTGAATTTATAACTTCAATAAATTTAACGTTAATTTTAATAACTCAGTTAACTGCAGATTTTCTTTATGTGCACAAAAGCCATTCTCAAAATCACCAAAAAACTCACCTTAATAGTAGCCCTTAGTTCAACAGACACTTGCCTTTCATTTGACAAATTATCTATAATTATTTTCTTTTGCTGGTGCTAGTTGCTTATAATATTCTTTATATCCCTTTTCTCTGAGTTCTGTGGATACTGATGTATAAGACCGTCTCATCCAGTCGTTCATCAGAGTAGACAATTACTTTTGATGTTCACTGACCTTGCCGAAAATATATATTGGGTTGGCCAAAAAGTTCGCTTGGGTTTTTCCATAAGATCTTTTGAGAAACCCAAACAAACTTTTTGGCCAACCCAGTATCTTGTAGTAGGATTCCAAGCCTCTGTCAGCACTGAATTTAACTTTATCCATATATTCTTTTGCCCTTTTGGCTTGGTTTTTGGTGAATCGAATAGCAGTAAAATAATTGAATTCAGTTACCTCATTTTTAAAAAATGAGTGAGGTATAAATAAATAAAAATGAAAAAAATTAACTCAGAGTGTGAGTTCTTTTAAGAATAGAAAATTTAATCCTTTGTATATGTTAAAAGTAGAAGAGTATGTTAAGTAGGAGTTAAGACTTAGTTCTATAACTTTATATGATGATCTGATTTTTGTGCTTCTTTGAAGTCCTTGGTGTTTTCTATTTTTCATTATCTAGAGCTGATTTTGCCAACTGACAGCCAGCAAGTAAAAATCTATTCCTTTTTAAAATTTATTAATTAGTAGGTCCTCAGCAAATTTTTGTTGAGGTTGTATTCAATTATGTTAATCTAATGTCTTTAAGTAGTCTCAGTGTTCATCACTAGTACTTTCATTTTGATTTATATTTTTATCACTTGAATTGTATCATTGATTTGTTTTCTTTTCCAAGAAGAGTGCTTGGCTGCAATATTTTCCAAGTCCTTATAACGTAGGAATGTCTTCAGTTGCTTTCATATTAGAATAATAATTTGGTTGATGTGGAATTCTCAATTCACAAAACTTTTCCATTAAAATTCTTTGTTGTCCTCTCGCATTCAGTTATGCAGAAGAGAAATTTGAGGACAACCCAACTTTTGTTCGTTCATAGGTAACTTTTTTTTCTGCCTGAGTGCTAATACTTTATTTTGAGTCATTTTTTTCATTGCCTTTCTTGAGTTCATAAGGTTATTCCTTTTCACTCATATACTTGAGTAATTTCAGTTCAGAAGAGGTTTTCTTTTTTTTTACCTTTTTTATGGTGAAAACTCTTAAGATCTACTCTCTTAGCAGATCTCAAGTATACAATACAGAATTTTTAATTATAGTCATCATGCTGTACATTTGATCCTCAGAACCTATTCATCTCATAGCTGAAAGTTCATACCTTTTGACCAATATCTCCCCATCTCTATTCCTCCCACCCCCAACCCCTTCTACTCACTGCTTCTTTGAATTTGACCTTTTTTTTTTTAAGATTCACATATAAGCAGTTCCATACAGTATTTGTCTTTATCTGGTTTATTTCACTTAACATACAGCCATGTTTTTTCATCCATGTTTTTGCAAATGACAAAATTTTTTTCTTTTTAATGACTGAATAATATTTCATTGTATATATGCCACATTTTCTTGATTCATTCATACGCCAATAATCAATTTTTTTCCATACCTTGGCTATTGTGAATAATGTTGCACTGGACATAAGGATGAAGATACTTCTTCCTGATAGTGACTTCATTTCCTTTGGATGTATACGAAAAGGGAGATTGTTGGATCATATGGTAGTTCTATCATTACTTTGTTGAGGAATCTCCATTACTGTTTTCCATTATGGCTGTAACAGTTTACATCGCCACCAGCAGTGTACAAGGATTCCCTTTGCATCACATCCTTGCCAACATTTATTCTGTTTTGTCTTTCTAATAGACATCCTAAAAGATGTGAGGTAATAACTGATTATGCTTTTTATTTGCATTTCCCTGATGATTAGTGATGATGAGCATTTTTTATATACATGTTGGCCATTTGTATGTCTTCTTTGTGAAAATATTTATTCAGGTTCTCTGTCCATTTTTAAATCAGGTTGTTTTTTGCTGTTGAGTTATAAGAACTCCGTATATATTTTGCATATTAACCTCTTATCAGATATATGTTTTGCAAATATTTTCTCCCATTTCATTAGTTGCCTTTTCATTTTGTTGATTGTTTCATTTACAGTGTAGAAATCTTTTAGTTTGATGAACTCTTTTTATTTGTTTATTTTTGTTTTTGTTGCCTGTGCTTTTGGTGTTATAGCAGCTAAAAAGACCAATATCAAGGAGCTTTTTGTCTATGTTTTCTTTTAGGAGTTTTATGGCTTCAGGTCTAATGTTTAAGTCTTTAATCCATTTTTAGTTGATTTTTGTGTATGGTGTAAGATAAGGGTTCAATTTTATTCTTTTGCATGTGGATATCTAGTTTTCCCAGCATCATTTATTGAAAAGACAGTCTTTTCCCCATTATGTATAAGGTGCCTGGTCAATAGTTGATTGTATATGCATGAGTTTACTTCTGGGCTCTCTGTTCTGTTGATCTATGTGTCTGTTTTTATGCCAATACCATACTGTTTTGATTACTGAAACTTTGCAATCAAGATGTATGATGCCTCTAGCTTTGCTATTCTTGCTCAAGATTAGGGGTTTTTTGTGGTTCCAAACAAATTTTAGGGTTTTTTTTTTTCTACTTCTGTGGAAAATGTTATTGGAATTTTCATAAAGATTATACTGAATCTCTTTGGGTATATGGACATTTTAACAATATTAATTCATCTATTCCATGTACATGAGATATCTTTCCATTTATTTCTGTCTTCTTCTAGGTCTTTCATCAATGTCTAATAGTTTTCAGTGTATAGATTTACCTCCTTGGTTAAAATTATTTTATTCTTTTTGATGCTATTGTAAATGGAATTGTTTTCTTTCACAGATAGTTCATTATTAGTATATAGAAACACAACTGATTTTTGTATGTTAATTTTTGTATACTACCACTTTATGAATTTATTAGTTCTAACAACTTTTTGGTAGAGTGTTCAAGGTTTTCTACATATAAGGTCATGTTATCTGCAAGCAGTTTTACTTCTTCCTTTCTGATTAGATAACTTTTGTTTCTTTTCTTGCCTCACTACTCTAGCTAGGTTTCCAGTACTGTGCTAAATAGAAGTGGCTAGAGCGGGCAACCTTGTCTTATTTCTAATCTTAGAGAAGAAGCTTCCAGCATTTCATTGTTGAGTATGATGTTAGCTATGGAGTTGTCATGTATGGTCTTTATTGTGTTGAGGTACATTTCTTCTGTACCTAATTAATTGAGAGTTTTATCATGAAAGGATGTTGAATTTTATTAAATGCTCTTTCTACGTCTATTGAGATGATCATATAATTCTTAATCTTCATTTTGTTATGTGGTATATCTCATTTATTGATTTGAGCACGTTGAGCCATCCTTGCGTCCCAGGAATAAATCCCACTTGCTTGCAGTATATAATCATTTTAATGTGCTGCTGAATTCGGTTCAGTTTGCTAATATTTTGTTGAGGATTTTTGCATCTATATTTATCAGGTATATTGGCCTATGATTTTCTTTTCTCGTAGTGTCCTTGTCTGGCTTTGGTATCAGTTTAGGGCTGGCCTCTTCAAATGAGTTTGGAAGTATTCCCTCTTCTTCAAATTTTTGGAAGATTTTGAGAAGAATTGGTATTAATTCTTTTTTTAATGTTTGGTAAGGTTTACCAGTGAGGCCATCTGGTCCTGGACTTTTCTTTGTTGGGAGATTTTTGATTACTAATTCAATATTTTTATTGTTATTGATCTGTTAGGATTTTCTATTACTTCATAATTCAGTCTTGGTGGATTGTCTGTTTCTAGGAATTTATCCATTTCTTCTAGGTTATCCAATTTGTTGACATATAATTGTTCATAACAGTTTCTATGATCCTTTGTATATTTCTGTGGTATCAGTTGAAATCTTTAGTTAGACTAACTAGTTAAAAAAGAGAGAAGACTCAAAAAAGTCAGAAAAAAATTTTTTCCTGTTTAGTTTTTGCTTACTCTTAGTTTTTCAGATTTCTCACCAGGGTATACTCATAATTCTTAGGCTTAGTAACTGATCTGCTGTCCTCTATAGTATTTTTTCTTTGATAATTCCCTTTAGAGGAAACCACTAATTCATTTTTCTACAGTGTCAATTCTGCTTCTCTTATTTCCATATGGATACTAATTTAGCTATGCAATTAAGATATAATTTTTAATTAGCTATTTAGTTTAATTTGCCATTAATTTTGTTAATTCCACTTTCTCTCTTTGTCTAAATTAATTTTTCTCTATGAATCCCAGTATTTCTTTCACAGAGGCATATTCCTTGCATATTTTTCAATGGACTGAATAAATATTTTCTAGAATAATTTTTATTTCCTGTAGGTTATAGTTTTCAGAAATACGCATTTATTTAGAATGTTTAGGATAATATTCCTTTTCCATTATGCTACAAAAACTTGCACAAGGACTTGCTTTTTTCTTTATTTTAATTCAGATTTTTATTAAAAAAGATATGTCCAGAAAAATAAGCCTATTTGTTCAATGTAATATAACCTTAGTATCTCCTAGCATGACTTTGTGTTAGGTGTTTTTTGTTTTTATTGTCTTTTTTTTTTGTTTTCTTTTAGAACTGCAGCTGGAAGACAAGTTGACAGTCATATGTCCCACTTCAATAACTAATCCATATCATGCATTTTTCTAGGTGACTCTTCTACATTGAGGTGAAATGGTTTCCTTTGCTAAATATAGAGTTCCTTGCTTATGATATAACTTCACATAGAATAGCAGTTCTTCATATAAGTGTTGTATATAAAGACTATAACTAATATAGATTTTTTTTGACACTAATACATTTCCCCTTACATTTACTCATTTGAGTAAATGGCAGTTGCCTGAGCCAACAATCTGGGAGCTGTCAATGATTCTTTCCTTTACCTTAAACTCAATCTACTTTCCTCTTCATTCATTCTGCCAGAGCTTCCTTGGCATTCTTTCTGTATCTTGACTTGGCTAAGGCTATTCCTTAGAACCTTAGGGATGGAATGCTAATGTCTTGCCACAAAAGAAGATTTTAAGAAATGTAGTTATATCACAAACACAGAACAATCTGAAAGACAAGATTTGAGAAAAAAAGGTCACATCTTTATTATTTAACGTCCATTAAATTACATAGTCATACACAAGGGAAAGTAATTAGCAGGCCGATTTACTATTATCACATACAGTAATTTCCAAACCAGTGAAGGGATAAACTATAAAACCATATGGTATGTATATTATAAGATAACCTGTTCCATTCTTTTGAGTTGCTATTACTGCTTTTGAAACAGCTACAGGAAATAAAAAAGCTACTGGAATGCAGACCAGGAAAAAGTATTCCCAAAAGGCTTTGCAAAATGAAAGTTGGAATCCCTGAGTGGAAACATATTTCTAAAAAATAAGCTTTCTGTTCTCTATAGCTAATTCTGTTAAAAATGAAATACTTTTTATACATTTGATCACATTTTTGTGTTATTTAAAAAATATGCTAGAGAAAAAGAACATTGACACAGAAATTATAATGCATTACCTGAAGTTCAGTGTGAAAAACAATACTATTATAACAACATAGTGTAGTTGGCACTTGAGATTGAACTGTTCAATTATATTGCACTTGAGGTACACCATACTAGCTTCCTTCTCATTATAAAGGGGAAAAAATTCTGGTTATCCTGGTTATCTATTGCTGTGTTACACACTACCCCAAAATGTTATCTATTGCTGTGTTACACACTACCCCAAAATGTAATGGCTTAAAGCAAAAACTGTTTTATTTGTGCAGGGTTCTGTGAGTTAGGAATTCAAACATGGTGTAGCAGGGAAAGTGTGTTTTTTGCCCCATGTGTTATCTACAGGAGTTAGAAGATCAAAGAAGGCTTCTCCAGTTACACATCTTAACTTCGCCTAGGAAAGCTTAAAAAGCTTGGGCTGACTGGAACTGGTCTGCTAAGGGTTAAATGTCTAGGGTCTCTGTACTGGCTGTCATCTGGGTTTCTTGGTTCATCTCCATGTAATTTCCAGGCCTCTTCCTTTCCACATGACCTCTCTATGATCCCCATTATCTCTCCAGCAGGGTGACTAAACTTATTCCATGGCAGCTCAAGGTGAGTGCAAAAGCAAAAGCTACAGCACCTAAGGTTAGGCATGAAACTGGCACACTATCACTTTTACTGAATTATATTGGTTAAAGCAATAGAAAAATCATAGGGTCCAGATTTAAAGGTAGGTGATTACACAAAGGTATGAATCCCAAGAGGTATGATATTTTTGGAGGACCATCAAAGGAATAGTCTTCCACAATTCACTCCCTTACTCCTAATAGCTCACAGTCAACACAAAACCAAAATATACTCATGCCCAGGGACTTATCCAATTATGGCATCAGGCTCTGTCTTATAGTCCAAGATCTTGATCTTGTCTTCTAAACCAGGTCCAGGTGTGAATGAAAGGCCTTTGTTATGGCTTTTCTCACTCTGAAGATCTGTGAATTGAATAGACAAGTTATCTCTCCTCCTCACTCCAATAGACAATGAGGAGTTTGGGACAGTAAATTGCAATATTCACTCCAATTTGAAAAGCTGGTTAAAATTATAAGTAGAATTAAGACTGTAGTGGATGATAAAGGTGCTCCTTTGAGATCCTTTTTACTGGGCTAGTGCCTCCATCTTTAACCTGCTTGCGAGTGTTGACCTACAGCTATCTAACAACATTGGACTGGTATCTCCAGATGGTACAATATGTATCAGAACCAGTAGACCTATGGTCATGTTTTTTCTTTTTTTTGGAATTTGTGCTTCTTGTTCCTGAAGCTATAGGCCTTATGATTTTAGGCTCAGTTCCTATAAGAGGGACAGTTTTGCCAAGGGACACAGTATGAGTGCCACTGTACTTAAAACTGTGACTTTCACCAGTGACTTTGGGTTCCTGATGCCAGTAGAATAAAAGAAACAGAAAGCAATTATTACTGTCAGGAGTAATTGAAATTGATCATTATAACGGGGAAGAGTAGGACTTCTACAAAATAGTGGGGGCAGTGAGGAATGCATTTAACACTCGATAATCCATTTGGCAACTATTTCCAGTTTAAATTATTAATAGATGAATATAGCAAACAAGGCAAGATCTAATAAGGGCAAGATATAATAAGGGCATATATTAATAGATGAGTATAGAAAACAAGGTCTAAGATCCCTCAGAAAGGAGGAAGGGTCTGTGTCACTGTAGTAGATGCTATTATTGTCTTTCCCAGATCCCACTATCCTTATTTCCCCTTCTCCTATGAGTATCCCATTCTCAGGCTCTATTTTTAAGGTAAATAAACCAAGAGGCAGGCAAGTCTTAATTGAAGCCCAGTTTTACCCATTATCAATTGGATAATTTTGTATAATTCACTAGATTTCCCTAAGCCTGTTTTCTCCTCATTTCAGAAGTAATTTTCTCATAGGGTTTTTGTGAAGATTTTATAGTTGATTTTGTATAGTTGGAAAAATGGCAGACAGAATAGTTATTCAAAAATTTTACCTAATGTTATCATTTCTTTTTTCTTCTCCCCTGGCACGTTGGGCCATGCCTCTTTTTGGGGTTACACATCAAACATTGATTTCCCATAGAATTGTTTCTATAAGGACGTATGCTGAAGTTGATTCTCTTTCTATATCCAACCAAAATACTAATCAACAAATGAAAGCTATATGAGTATATTTATTCTTGAGAAATATAATTATATTGTTGTTACTGATATATGCATCTGTCTCTTTCATCAGGCTATAAGCTTCCTTTGTGAAATACCATATGTTATAGACCATTTTAGCTCTAATTTGTTTATTGGAAATAAAATGCTTCACATATGTCATATTTAGTATTTGTATTTTGATTTTCATGTATGTCTCTCCAGGTATGTATTTCTACATGGTTGGGGATTCTATAGATTAGCTTGCTTATTGACTTATATGATTACTTTTACATTATTTTATCAGAAATTTAGCTATCTGAGCTTGAATCAGTCTATCTGTTTGATATCTATGTCAAAGAAGGCTCATACTTTTAAATCTCAACAGTCTCATTATTCCTGAAAAACTTGACAGTAAAGATTTGACATGTGTCCCATATGAAACATTACTACTTAGTGGGTAACTTCTGGGCATAAATAGTTTTGTAGCTCACTCTGAAATCAAGTGAAATATTAAAAACAGAAATCTTTAGCTAAATAATGGAAACATGACATAACTATATTCTCTCATACCCACCACAAGACAGAATTTGGACAAAGTTTTATAGTAATTAATTTAGCCTCTACTCCCACATTCCAGTTTAACCAAAATATTTTTTAAAAGAAATAGGTAAATCTTGCACTTAACCCAATCCAAAAATGGGCAGAAGACCTAAACAGACATTTCTCCTAAGAAGATATACAGATTGCTAACAAACACATGAAAGGATGCTCAACATCACTAATCATTAAAGAAATGCAAATCAAAACTACCACGAGGTATCACCTCACACCAGTCAGAACGGCCATCATCAAAAAATCTACAAACAACAAATGCTGGAGAGGGTGTGGAGAAAAGGGAGCCCTCTTACACTGTTGGTGGGAATGTAAATTGATACAGCCACTATGGAGAACAGTATGGAGGTTCCTTAAAAAACTAAAAATCGAACTACCATACCACCCAGCAATCCCACTACTGGGGATATACCCTGAGAAAACCATAATTCAAAAAGAGTCATGTACCACAATGTTCACTGCAGCTCTATTTACAATAGCCAGGATATGGAAGCAACCTAAGTGTCCAATGACAGATGAATGGATAAAGAAGACGTGGCACATATATACAATGGAATATGACTCAGCCATAAAAAGAAACGAAACTGAGTTATTTGTAGTGAGGTGGATGGACCTAGAGTCTGTCATACAGAGTGAAGTAAGTCAAGAAAGAGAAAAACAAATACCATATGCTAACACATATATATGGAATCTAAAAAAAAAAAAAAGTTTCTGAAGAACCTAGCGGCAGGACAGGAATAAAGACGCAGACATAGAGAATGGACTTGAGGACACGGGGAGGGGGAAGGGTAAGCTGGGACTAAGAGAGAGAGTGGCATGGACATATATACACTACCAAATGTAAAATAGATAGCTAGTGGGAAGCAGCCGCATAGCACAGGGAGATCAGCTCAGTGCTTTATGACCACCTAGAGGAGTGAGATAGGGAGGGTGGGAGGGAGACACAAGAGGGAGGAGATATGGAGATATATGTATATGTATAGCTGATTCACTATGTAATAAAGCAGAAACTAACACACCATTGTAAAACAATTATACACCAATAATGATGTTTAAAAAAAAAACAACTACCTACTAGAAATATAGTAGTTTATATATAATGGTCAGTTTTTCCCAGTGTCTAAGCCAGTTCTTGGAAGTGTCATTAGATTGTTTTGGAAGCTGTAGTAGACTTACTATTAAATCATCACTTTACTGCAGCAAATGGTGTTTACTATGGTAATTTTAAAAAATTACATCAAAAGGATCTCATTTATTTGTAAAGAAGTAGCACATGAACCAGAAGAAATTGCTCAATAATTAATATTTATTGATTAAATATAATGTACAGTGTTACATACAATGTATGATATTTGCTCATAATTCATTTTGCAAATAAATACACATGAATACAATTAAATAAAATTTTATATATTATAAACTATATATTTTGACAATTTGAAGATAATGGAATATTCAAAATAAGATTGGATGAATGGTTATAAAGCAATTGGAATCCTGAAAATGGATAATAAAAAGATAAACAATAGAAAATAGGCAAAGTATATAAACAGGTAATAGAGAGCATCATAAAAGGGTAAGAAACAAAAAGATATTTCAATTGTTAGAGAAATGCAAATTAGAATAATATAACACAACATTTGACATATTGATCTTGTAAAAATTAAAGGGACAAATTGTCTTTATGACCAGAGACTTTTTAGAAAAATAAGTACTTTCATACATTGCTGATGAGAATATGAATTGTTTTATTTTGGACTAAAGTAAACATAGCATCCATTAAAATTAAAATTGCTGGCCTTTCACCCCCAACTGATAGAGTAATTAGTACAGGACTAGAACTGCACCATAAACTATAAAGTGGACAATATATATTAAGCAACAATTTATAGACATTGTGAAACAGCCAACCTAATACTTCGACCTCTGAAGAAGAGAAACACACAGGCTATGCAGATATGATTTCTGTCTAGAAGTAGTTTTTTAGACCATGATACACAAAAGTGGAGCCCATGTAAAACACAAAGGTCTTCCTGGAGCAGTGATTGTATTTCAGAGCTTCTGAGCAGTTGGAATTTGTGGGGTAGAAAAAAGAAATCTTTGAAGAGAAGAACCTCCTAAAATCTGCTACATAAGTGTTTGGCTGAATACTAAAACAGATATTACGATGACAGAGATGTTGAAATTAACAGACATGGAGTTTAAAACATCTATTAAAAATATGCTTAAGGGAGGATCTTCAAGATGGCGGAGGAGGAAGACGTGGAGATCACCTTCCTCCCCACAAATACATCTACATGTGGAACAACTCCTACAGAACACCTACTGAACTCTGGCAGAAGACCTCAGACTTCCCAAAAGGCAAGAAACTCCCCACATACCTGGGTAGGGCAAAAGAAAAAAGAAAAAACAGAGACAAAAGAATAGGGACAGGACCTGCACCTCTGGGAGGGAGCTGTGAAGGAGGAAAAGTTTCCACACACTAGGAAGCCCCTTCACTGGTGGAAATGGGGGGTGAGCGGGGGGGAATCTTCGGAGCCACCGAGGATAGTGCAGCAACAGGGGTGCAGAGGGCAACACAGAGAGATTCCCACACAAAGAATTGATGCCGACCAGCACTCACCAGCCTGAGAGGCTCGTCTGCTCACCTGCCGGGGGTTGGGGGGTGCTGGGAGCTGAGACTCGGGCTTCAGAGGTCAGATCCCAGGGAGAGGACTGGAGTTGGCTGTGTGAACACAGCCTGAAGGGGGCTAGTGCGCCACAGCTAACTGGGAGGGAGTCTGGAACTGCCTAAGAGGCAAGAGGCCACTGTTTCAGGGTGCACGAGGAGAGGGGATTCAGAGCACTGCCTAAACGAGGTCCAGAGACGGGCGCAAGCCGCGGCTACCAGCGTGGACACCAGAGACGGGCATGAAACGCTAAGGCTGCTACTGCAGCCACCAAGAAGCCTATGTGCAAGCACAGGTCATTATCCACACCTCCCCTCCCGGGAGCCTGTGCAGCCCACCACTGCAAGGGTCCCGTAATCCAGGGACAGCTTCCCCGGGAGAACACACAGCGCGCCTCAGGCTGTTGCAACATCATGCTGGCCTCTGCTGCCACAGGCTTGCCCCGCATTCCATACCCCTCCTTCCCTCTGGCCTGAGTGATCCAGAGCCCCCTAATCAGCCTCTCCTTTAACCCCCTCCTGTCTGGGCAAAGAACAGACACCAGAGGGCGACCTACATGCACAGGTGGGGCCAAATCCAAAGCTGAACCCCAGGAGCTGTGCGAACATAGGGAAAGGGAAATTTCTCTGTGCAGCCTCAGGAGCAGCGGATTAAATCTCCACAGTCAACTTGATGTACCCTGCATCTGTGGAATACCTGAATAGACAACAAATCATTCCAAAATTGAGGTGGTGGACTTTGGGAGCAACTGTACACTTTGGGTTTGCTGTATGCAACAGACTATTTACTGATTTTTATCTTTCTCTTAGTACAGTTTTTAGTGCGCGTTATCTTTGGTGGATTTGTTTATTGGTTTGGTTGCTCTCTTCTTTTTTATTACTTAAAAAAATTATTTTATTTTAATTTTTAATTTTTAATTTTAATAACTTTGTTTTATTTTACTTTATTTTTTTTCTTTCTTTTTTCTCCCTTCTCTTCTGAGCCATGTGGCTGAAAGGGTCTTGGTGCTGTGGCTGGTGTCAGGCCTGAGGCTCTGAGGTGGGAGAGCCGAGTTCAGGACATTGGACCACCACAGACCTCCTGGCCCCACATAATATCAATTGGCGAGAGCTCTCCCAGAGATTTCCGTCTCATCGCTAAGACCCAGCTCACTCAATGACCAGCGAGCTCCAGTGCTAGATACCCCATGCCAAACAACTAGCAAGACAAAAACACAACCCCACCCATTAGCAGAGAGGCTGCCTAAAATCATAATAAGTTCAGACACCCCAAAACACACCACCAGATGTGGTCTTGCCCACCAGAAAGACAAGATCCAGTGTCATCCACCAGAAAACAGGCACCAGTCCCCTCCACCAGGAAGCCTGCACAACCTACTGAACCAAACTTACCCACTGGGGCAGACACCAAAACCAATGGGAACTACGAACCTGCAGCCTGTGAAAAGGAGACCCCAAACACAGTAAGTTAACCAAATGAGAAGACAGAAATTTACACAGCAGATGAAGGAGCAAAGTAAAAACCCACCAGACCAAACAAATGAAGAGGAAATAGGCAGTCTACCTGAAAAAGAATTCAGAGGAATGATAGTAAAGATGATCCGAAATCTTAAAAACAGAATGGAGAAAATACAAGAAAAGTTTAACACGGACCTAGAAGAACTAAAGAGAAAAAAAAAAACAATGATGAAAAACACAATAAATGAAATTAAAAATTTCCTAGAAGGAATCAATAGCAGAATAAATGAGGCAGAAGAACGGATAAGTGACCTGGAAGACAAAATAGTGGAAATAACTACCATGGAACAGAATAAAGAAAAAAAATGGAAAGAATCTCAGAGACCTCTGGGACAACATTAAAGGCACTGACATTCGAATTATAAGGGTCCCAGAAGAAGAAGAGAAAAAGAAAGGGTCTGAGAAAATATTTGAAGACATTATAGTTGAAAACTTCCCTAATATGGGAAAGGAAATAGTCAATCATTCCAAGAAGTGCAGAAAGTCCCATACAGGATAAATCCAAGGAGAAACACGCCATTACACATATTAATCAAACTATCAAAAATTAAATACAAAGAAAAAATATTAAAAGCAGCAAGGGAAAAGCAACAAATTACATACAAGGTAATCCCCATAAGGTTAACAGCAGATCGTTCAGCAGAAATTCTGCAAGCTAGAAGGAAGTGGCAGTACCTATTTAAAATGATGAAAGAGAAAAAACTACAACTAAGATTACTCTACCCAACAAGGATCTCATTCAGATTCGAGGGTGAAATTAAAAGCTTTACAGACAGGCAAAAGCTAAGAGAATTCAGCACCACCAAACCAGCTTTACAACAAACGCTAAAGGAACTTCTCTAGGCAGGAAGGACAAGAAAAGGAAAAGACCTACAATAACAAACCCAAAACAATTAAGGACATGGTAATAGGAACATACATATCGATAATTACCTTAAATGTAAATGGATTAACTGCTCCAACCAAAAAACATATACTGGATGAATGGATACAAAAACAAGACCCGTGTATATGTTGTCTACAAGAGACCCACTTCAGACCTAGGGATACATACAGACTGAAAGTGAGGGGATGGAAAAAGATATTCCATGCAAATGGAAATCAAAAGAAAGCTGGAGTAGCAATTCTCATATCAGAAAAAATAGACTTTAAAATAAAGACTATTACATGAGACAAAGGAGGACACTATATAATGATCAAGGAATCAATCCAAGAAGAAGATATAACAATTGTAAATATTTATGCACCCAACATAAGGGCACCTCAATACATAAGGCAAATGCTAACAACCATAAAAGGGGAAATCAACAGTAATACAATCATACTAGGGGACTTTAACACCCCACTTTCACCAATGGACAGATCATCCAAAATGAAAATAAATAAGGAAACACAATCTTTAAATGACACATTAAACAAGATGGACTTAATTGATATTTATAGGACATTCCATCCAAAAACAACAGAATACACTTTCTTCTCAAGTGCTCTTGGAACATTCTCCAGCATAGATCATATTTTGGGTTTCAAATCAAGCCTTGGTAAATTTAAGAAAATTGAAATCATATCAAGTATCTTTTCTGACCACAATGCTATGAGACTAGGTATCAGTTACAGGAGAAAAACTGTAAAAAATACGAACACATGGAAGCTAAACAATACACCACTAAATAACCAAGAGATCACTGAAGAAATCAAAGAGGAAATCAAAAAATACCTAGAAACAACTGACAATGAAAACATGATGACCCAAAACCTATGGGATGCAGCAGAAGCAGTTCTAAGAGGGAAGTTTATAGCAATACAATCCTACCTCAAGAGACAAGAAAAATCTCAAATAAACAACTTAACCTTACACCTAAAGAAATTAGAGAAAGAAGAACAAAAAACCCCCAAAGTTAGCAGAAGGAAAAAATTCATAAAGATCAGATCAGAAATAAATGAAAAAGAAATGAAGGACACAATAGCAAAGATCAATAAAACTAAAAGCTGATTCTTTGAGAAGTTGAACAAAATTGATAAACCATTAGCCAGACTCATCAAGAAAAAAAGGGAAAAGTCTCAATCATCAAAATTAGAAATGTTAAATGAGAAGTAATAACTGACACTGCAGAAATACATAGGATCATGAGAGATAACTACAAGTACCTATATGCCAATAAAATGAACAGCCTGGAAGAAACGGACAGATTCTTAGAAAAGCACAACCTTCCGAGGCTGAACCAGGAAGGAATAGAAAATATAAACCGACCAATCACAAGCAATGAAATTGAGACTGTGATTAAAAGTTTTCCAATAAACAAAAGCCCAGGACCAGATGGCTTCACAGGCTAATTCTATCAAACATTTAGAGAAGAGCTAACACCTATCCTTCTCAAACTCTTCCAAAATATAGCAGAGGGAGGAACACTCCCAAACTCATTCTACGAGGCCACCATCACTCTGACACCAAAACCAGACAAAGATGTCACAAAGAAAGAAAACTACAGGCCAATATCACTGATGAACATAGATGCAAAAATCCTCAACAAAATACTAGCAAACAGAATCCAACAGCACATTAAAAGGATCATACATCATGATCAAGTGGAATTTATCCCAAGAATGCAAGGATTCTTCAATATACACAAACGAATCAATGTGATAAACCGTATTAACAAATTGAAGGATATAAACCATGTGATCATCTCAAAAGATGCAGAAAAAGTTTTTGAAAAAATTCAACACCCATTTATGATAAAAACCCTCCAGAAAGTAAGCATAGAGGGAACTTACCTCAACATAATAAAGGCCATATATGACAAACCCACAATCAACATTGTTCTCAATGGTGAAAAACTGAAACCATTTCCACTAAGATCAGTAAGAAGACAAGGTTGCCCACTCTCACCACTATTATTCACCATAGTCTTGGAAGTTTTAGCCACAGCAATCAGAGAAGAAAAGGAAATAAAAGGAATCCGAATTGGAAAAGAAGAAGTAAAACTGTCACTGTTTGCAGACGACATGATACTCTACATAGAGAATCCTAAAGATGCTACCAGAAAACTGCTAGAGCTAATCAATGAATTTGGTAAAGTAGCAGGATACAAAATGAATGCAGAGAAATCTCTTGCATTCCTATACATTAATGATGAAAAATCTGAAAGTGAAATTAAGGAAACACTCCCATTTACCATTGCAACAAAAAGAATAAAATACCTAGGAATAAACCTATCTAAGGAGACAAAAGACCTCTTTGCAGAAGACTATAAGACACTGATGAAAGAAATTAAAGATGATACAAACAAATGGAGAGATGTACCATATTCTTGTATTGGAAGAATCAACATTGTGAAAATGACTATACTACCCAAAGCAATCTACAGATTCAATGCAATCCCTATCAAACTACCAATGGCATTTTGCACAGAACTAGAACAAAAATTTTTTTAATTTGTATGGAAACACAAAAGACCCTGAATAGCCAAAGCAATCTTGAGAAAAAAACCCAGCTGGAGGAATCAGGCTCCCTGACTTCAAACTATACTAAAAAGCTACAGTCATCAAGACAGTATGGTACTGGCACAAAAACAGAAATATAGATCAATGGAACAGTGTAGAAAGCCCAGAGATATACCCACGCACATATGGTCACCTTATGTTTGATAAAGGAGGCAAGAATAGACAATGGAGAAAAGACAACCTCTTCAGTAAGCAGTGCTGGGAAAACTGGACAGCTACATGTAAAAGAATGAAAGTAGAATACTCCCTAACACCATATAAAAAATAAACTAAAATGGATTAAAGACCTGAATGTAAGGCCAGACACTCTAAAACTCTTAGAGGAAAACATAGGCAGAACACTCTTTGTCATAAATCACAGCAAGATCCTTTTTGACCCACCTCCTAGAGAAATGGAAATAAAAACAAAAATAAACAAATGGGACCTAATGAAACTTAAAAGCTTTTGCACAGCAAAGAATCCATAAACAAGACAAAAAGACAACCCTCAGGATGGGAGAAAATATTTGCAAATGAAGCAACTGACAAAGGATTAATCTCCAAAATATACAAGCAGCTCATGCAGCTCAATGTAAAAAAACAAACAACCCAATCCAAAAATGGGCAGAAGACGTAAACAGACATTTCTCCTAAGAAGATATACAGATTGCCAACAAACACATGAAAGGATGCTCAACATCAGTAATCATTAGAGAAATGCAAATCAAAACTACAATGAGGAATCACCTCACACCAGTCAGAATGGCCATCATCAAAAAACCTACAAATAATAAATGCTGGAGAGGGTATGGAGAAAAGGGAACCCTCTTTCACTGTTGGTGGGAATGTAAATTGATACAGCCACTGTGGAGAACAGTATGGAGGTTCCTTAAAAAACTAAAACTAGGGCTTCCCTGGTGGCGCAGTGGTTGAGGATCTGCCTAACAATGCAGGGGACACGGGTTCGAGCCCTGGTCTGGGAAGATCCCACATGCCGTGGAGCAACTGGGCCCGTGAGCCACAATTACTGAGCCTGCGCTTCTGGAGCCTGTGCTCCGCAACAAGAGAGGCTGCGATAGTGAGAGGCCCACGCACCGCGATGAAGAGTGGCTCCCACTTGCCACAACTAGAGAAAGCCCTCGCACAGAAATGAAGACCCAACACAGCCATAAATAAATAAATTAATTAAAAAAAAAAAAGAACTACCATACGATCCAGCAATGCCATTACTGGACATATACCCTGTGAAAACCATAATTCAAAAAGAGTCATGTACCACAATGTTCATTGCAGCTCTATTTACAACAGCCAGGACACGGAAGCAACCTAAGTGTCCATTGAGAGGTGAATGGATAAAGAAGATATGGCACATATATACAATGGAATATGACTCAGCCATAAGATGAAACGAAACTGAGTTATTTGTAGTGAGGTGGATGGACCTAGAGTCTGTCATACAGAGTGAAGCAAGTCAAGAAAGAGAGAAACAAATACCGTATGCTAAAACATATATATGGAATCTAAAAAAAAAAATGGTTCTCACGAACCTAGGGGCAGGTCAGGAATAAAGATGCCGACGTAGAGAATGGACTTGAGGACACAGGGAGGTGGAATGGTAAGCTGCTGCGAAGTAAGAGAGTGGCATGGACATATATATACTACCAAATTTAAAATAGATAGCTAGTGAGAAGCAGCCACATAGCAAAAGATCAGCTCGTTGCTTTGTGACCACTTAAAGGAGTGGGATAGGGAGGTTGGGAGGGAGACGCAAGAGAGAGGGGATATGGGGATATATGTATATGTATAGCTGATTCACTTTGTTATACAGCAGAAACTAGCACAACATTTTAAAGCAATTATACTCCAATAATGATGTTTAAAAAAATATGCTTAAGGATTTAAAGTAAAGATGGACACAATGAGTGAAATGATGAGAAATATCAGTAAAGAAGTGGAATCTACAAAAGAAAAAGAGAATGGTATTCTGGAACTGAATATAACAATATCTGAAATGAAAAAACCACTAGTGGGTTAAAAACATGTTGGAGTTTGCAAAATCCAAAACCAAAACTGTGACTTTAAAATAAGTTAAGCCTCAATGACCTGGGACAATATCAAGTGGTCTAAGTTATGTGTAGTTGGAGTTCCAGAAGAAGAGATAGAAATGATCTAGAGTAGGTATCTATTACTTACAACAAGAAATCTTATATTAAAAACTAATTGTATTGTATTTACATTCTAGAAAACAGGAGGATAAAACGTCTCGTAGTTGTGTGGAAAATAAAATAGTTTGTGAAACTGAATTCCACTTTTACACATGCCAGGTACTCTAATTATACAAAATAGTTGTGGCTTTAAAATACCTTGTCCATTTTTATTTCTTTTACCATTTCACATGTTTCCCTTGTCTTCTCAGAGAAACTTACTTATTTTCAAGACACAGTTCTAAATATTAAGCACAAGTAATGTTTGGCAAATAAATATGTTTCAATCAATTGCATTATTGAGATGAAATTTTTAAAAATATTATAACTATCCATAAAGATCAATAATTGGCAGTTTTGTAGATGAAACGTGCAGGTGGTCGTTAACACAGGATCTTTGGAAGGTTAAAAAAAATTGGCTGTAGTGGGATTCGGAAAACCCCCATTGGAAGTAATTAACTCTAAATTTTTAAACCCAGCATACCTGGATTATTTGTTTGCTTTGCTAAGCGTTAATTACTCACTTGGTCAAAATGGCTAAAGAAAAACAGAAAATGATAAATAAAACAAAGTTAAATGTTGGGAAAAGAATCCAGCCTAAAGCTTTCATTTCCTTTTAAAAAATAATTATAAACCCACTCAAGAAATACCTACATGTATTTAAGAGCCTCTATAAAAAATGTTACTTCAGGTCTTACAATCATTTGACAACACATACTGAATTTATCCAGCCTTTTAGAAAAAAAATTGCTAGAATTATTGTACTATTGCGTATGAAATTCCTCCCCATTCTGCAGAAATTCCAAAATATTGACAACAAATGAATTTTCACAAGAAAGATAACCTGGCCCAGTTTTAAGAGTCTCAAAACCACATATTCAAATGAATGAATTATGAATTCAACTGTCAGTTCAGCTCTCTCAATTGCTGCTTTTAGTTTGTCTGGGAGTGTGCTAACCATGGAGTTTATTTTCATATGAAGGACAAGCTAAATATTCAAACTACTATCATTTCCCAGAAAAAAATGAATATGAAATGGTGAATAATGAATAAGAGTCTAAATGCAGTAAACCTTAGGACAGAAACATTTGGTCTCCACAAATAAAGATGGTAAATGTGGTAAAGTATGTATATATGGAACAACAGTTCTTTCAAAGTTTGCACAGGTCCTTCTCTCTACTTCCATGAATAGTTCCATTCATGTCAGTGTGACCTGTTTGTATGTGTGCATGTGTGTGTGTGAGTTCTGGAAAGCTAGACTGTTCTACCCGAGTCCAGCTGCATGTAGCAAATGTTTGGAGATGTCTAAATTTGTATAATTCCATTCAGTACTTTGTAATGAAATAATTCAGCCCAATGTGTGAAAACAGGAATAGAGGGGAAAAAAGAGCAAATAAATCATGATAGGATTTCTATTCAAAGTAAAATATAAAATATAAATGGCAAGTTAGAGACACACTGATTAGTGTTTTATTCTCATTTTAATGAAAAACTTAAAATATCACACCTTAACAATTTAGACAAGAAAGGTCTGTTGGGAAATGAACAGATAAACCAGGTTTTTCTCGGCTCAGATAGTCTATCATGAAACTAAAGCGCATGTTTGAACAACCTGATGTGTTTCTTCTTTATACTGGATGCCATTAGTCATCATATTAAGCTTTGAAATTACATTTTAATTTTATTATTTTATTAAAAATAGCAAACTATATAAAAATTAACAGAAAAAATGGATTAGATAAATTGTGTGGTTTAGTGTAAATAATATTTTAGCTACTTATAATTTTATTATTTTATTAGATTTATATGACAATAATAATATTAAAAACTAAAATCTATAAGCAAGAATTCTTTTTTTAATTAAGTATCAGAATTTTGAAGCTGAAATGGATAGAACTAGGAGTCAGGTCCCCAGTGTTCTAGTCATAACAGCTACTTATTAACGTGGTGGTCTTTGGTGAGGCACTTCTCATGGTTAGAACTAAGCTTCTTGTTTGTAAATTAAAGTTACTGGCCCATATTATTTAAAAATCTTTTCTTCTTTGATATTTTATGTACCATGGTTTATTTCTGATCATTTAAAGGGAAATATACAAAAAATAATTAGAAAATAGACTTCCAAAAGAAAAGGTCAAAGTTCTGAATACTTAGTTCATTTAAATTATGTGTATGGTATTTTAACCATATTTTTTTCCCACAAAATCTGAGAGATAATTCTGTTCTCCCAGATGTTCCAAATTATTTGATAAAGTTTCTGTCCCATACTTAACTTGGATGCTAATTTGAGAAAACAAAAACACAAAGTTGAGTGGATAAGACAAATTAGGAAATGCATATAGCTTTAAGGTTTGATGCCCTAAAAGATATTCTCTTTGAATTTATATACATCATATATGTGTAGGTATGGTTAGATATGTGGGTGCCAAACTTAATGGGGAATAACTAGTATAAAACTGTTAGAACTTATTGTAAGGGAAGTGAAATTGGGTCAGAAGGGATGCTTTCAATTTTTTTACTTGGACCCACAGTAGGAAATATGTTTTACATTATGATATAGCTTACATATGTTGTATGTGTATTTAATGTTTGTGTGTGTGTCTCTCTCCCTATCTATATATGAAGTATCTTTTTGCACTCATTCTAATATGCACTTTTTAAAAACGTATTTTAACAGCTCTGAAATCAGGATATCCTTTATAGCATAGACCATATGGCAATTGTGACACTTTTGTCATTACCAAATAATGAGTTTCAAATCTTGCCGATTGTATCTATACACATATATACATGTATAACCAAATCACTTTGCTGTACACCTGAAACTAACACAATATTGTAAATCAACTATATTTCAATTAAAAAAAAAAAAAGCTTGCCGATTGTATATCAGTGATGTGGAGGAGCATCCTAGAGATAATAGTGGAGGGTCCTTTACATAATGTTTCATAAACAATTGTCTTGAAGGTGGAGAAGACAATGTGTGTGTGGGGAAATAGAGACATCCATTACTCTCAGCTGAGAACTAATTCAAAATATTAGGAGTTTGCAATCATATGCAGTAATCCTTAGAACATAAAGACAATACAATCAACAGGGTAGCTAGTAGCCACATGTGACTATTGAGCTCTTGAAATGTGGTCAGTGTGAATTAAGATGTGCTCTAAGTGTAAACTATAAACTGGATTTCAAAACTAAGTATTATTTTAAAAACTAGTATTTTAACACAGTATTATATTAAAAATGTAAAATATTTCCTTAACTTTAAAATATGATTTCATATTAAAATGATAATATATTTTCATTACCCAAAATATATTATTAAAATTAATTCCAGTTCCATTTAATTGCTTCAAAGTGGCCACTATAATTTTTTAGATTACACATATAACTTGCATTACATTTGTTTGTATGGTGCTGGCTTAGATGTTTAGATTACAACAGTCAGAGGGGCTCAGAGACTATATATGCTTTTCAATATGTCTGGTCCTTCCCTGAGATAACAACTATAGGTGAAAATCTACTTTTTGTGGGGAAAAGAACAGGAAAAAAAAATTGAGATTAATTATCTCAAAGTCACTATTCCCTCTTACTGTTCACATATTGGTGGATATCCAATGTTAACGTGACACTTGCTACACCAAAGCAGGCCTATGCAGAGAGGTTGCATGAAGAAAGAATGAACCTGGAATCTTGATGGGCAGTGCTCACGTATACTTGAAAGCTGATATTGGAAATGAATAGTAAACTTGGGCAAGCAAATCAACAGATAGTAGAGAAATAAATAAATTAAATTGGATAGGCTGGTGGGTGTTGAGATGCAGGTGTACAGAAATAGTTTTCAAAATTAGTACTTTATGAAATAGTTCTTATCCTAAAGAAATATTGATAAATGAGTAACTCCTACAAAATAATTTTTCCTTATGATTCTAAAGTATTAAATTTTAGAACATATTTCAGAACATAGAAGGAAATAGACTCCAGAAAAAAGTGATATAGATAATTCCTTCAGAGGAAAAAGTATACTTTATGTTTTAGGAAAATGGAAACTTCTAAACTGATACCCTACAGTTATTCCTGGGGGGTTGTGTATCTTGATATATGTCTAGCCGATGGCAAGAAACCCAAATTGTACAGTACAGACACACAGTTAAGATAAATGGACTTAAAGTGACTTAGTTGCTAATTTTTTTGTCAAATCATGGAATATAATGAAACTATGTAGAAAACACCAACAGAGTATAAGAGAAACATCTCCACCAATTTCCCATTCTCTTCTGCAAAAATCAATAGCTTGTTCCATGAAAATGTAATTTTAAAAATTATTTTAATTATTGTGACGCCATTTTTTTTCTAGTGTACATGGAAGTTCTTAAAAACAAATTAACTTAGTGGAGTTGTTGCATTCATGAGTAGAATCACTTACACTACACTGTAGTTCTTTATTTTACACCTACTCCATAAAACTCTCTTTCACAGAAAGTGCAAGGCCTTCTCTTTTCCTTAGCATTGAAATAGCAAAGTCTTCTTTTCTCCTTAGAAATGTCAACTTCCTTGAATCAGATAAATATGTAACATATCCAGAGGAGAAGAGACTATTTGGACAAAATTAAAAACTGTTCTAATATTATTTTTATATCTAATGAGCACTGGCATACCTTTTGATATCTTTAATTTCCTTGGCAAGTTATTTAAATATTTCTTCTAAAAAGAAAGCATTCAGTTTTATGACTCTACTGAAAGTAAAATTATATTCACACTCCAGAGAAAGAAATGTACTTTAAAAGTTCAGCAAGTCTAAAAAGTAATAGAAAAACTTTGATAATTTCTACAGTATACATACATTTCATTTTAATGAAATGGTGATAAACCAAAGAACAGTAATTATTTGCTGAAATAATGCATAATTTTTAAAATATGAAAAGCTATATAACATGATAGAATCTAGAATTTACATATCACCTATAATTTTTATCATTTAATAAAATAGTTATTCCTCATATTTGCCTTTTGCAAGACAGAATTCTCATTTTATACATGAAAAGCTGAAACCTAGATAAGAGTTCATCCCAAGTTATACAGAAGTTTATGGAAAAATCAGGAATATAATGTACTACTCTACTTTCAGTGAGATTTTACACTGTACACCTCAAAATGTTGCTTTATGTATCTTTATACTGTATGACTATCAAAATAACACTCAATGAAATAAAAACTAAATAATCAGCTTTAATTAAATAATCATTTTATGGAATATGATAGGCTATTTAGCTTACCACCTGGGATTAACACTGAGCATAAAAATATCCATAACTATTAAAAAATATAGAATTGCTGAATCTGCAGAAGATATCTTCTTAACAGTGACATAGTCTGTCACAATAAAATTGTAGTTTATCAGAATTAGATTGTAAATGGACATCTAAACTACTGAAATTGAAATGAGTCATTATTTGATTTTATGAAATGTTTAAAAATCTGAGGTAATTTCCAGAAAATTGGACTATTAAACTGTGAAAAGAAAGTTTAATTTCAAGCAAGATAAGCAATAGAAAATTATTTTCACAGCTAATAACTATGAATCCCTTTTTAAAAATTCACTAAGGCCATTTATATAACTGTTGGTAAAGGCAATGCCAAGGCTTTCCTCAAAGATCTTAGTTCCTCAAAAATGTACAGTGATGGAAGTAATTTCTTCAACTCCCATTTCATTTTTCCCAATGTATTATGGGCCAGTTTTTCCACAAAAGAAAAAAAAGTAATTCTAGTTATTCTCTAATCAGAATTAGAATTAAATATGTTAGGAAACCTGCATATGTGTCTCAGTTCATTTCTATCTCATAGCATAGCTGTGCAACTTAAAGGAGAAAAACTAGGTCAAGAAGACCAGCACACTCTCTGGTACATAGTCAAATGTTTAATAAACATATATTTCTTCCCTTGTTACTTCATTCAATATCCTAAAATAATTAATAATAATTTACTGTACCAGGTAGTGTGTTAGGCTTTAGGAATAAAACATGACATGGCATAAATTCCAATATATCAAAGATCTTTTTTTTCTTTAATTACACTATATTGTTAAAGCCTAGCAAAGTACCTAGTATATGGTAGGAGCTCAATAGTAACTTATTAAATGAATAAGGGAAGAAATAAGTAAATGTTTATAAGAGGTATCGAAGAACTTTTTCAATATTAAATGAGACAATCTACTTAAAATGATTAGAAGAGTGCCTGCAACATAGTATAAATACATTATAATTCTTAACAATTATGATTACTCTTAACTTTTATTCTCCTGTGTAAATGACCCTTCTTCACATTTTCCTCTGAGTACATTCTATTTACTGCTTAGTTTCTGTTTACTCACAACTTTTTTCCTGGCCTGTCATAACCCCACTTGCCTTCTAAACCCTGTGTGCATCCTTGCAGCCCTAGCTCCTGTAGTGATTTATATTTTCCGATTCAGATTCCTGGAAAGAGACTATTACTGGCTGGGCTGCTTGGCCAAACCTGTCCATTCCAGGCCATCTCAAGACTGAGTGTCCTTAAGACAGACGCCCATCCTTATTTAATCAGCAAAATTTGGGAATTGTGTGGGTTGTGTGATACAGAATATTCTGCCTTTATCTATGACACAGATTTCGTCTGTGTCAGTTACAGTCTGTGCATGTGACAGCAGAAATATTCCCAGAAAACTCTGACTTTATATGATACTTATAGCCCCAAAGAACTCACAGCTAGCAGTATTAGTGAAAGAAAGCCTTTCTTCTCATACTTCCACAGCTGAAATCTCAGGGAGTGTTTGATTGAACAAACTTGAGTCACTGCCTATTCCTGATTCAATGAGTATCTGAGACTTGGGTTGGGGAGGGGATGGAGTACCCTGATTAGAAAGACCTGGATCTTGTACTCAGTGCTTGAGTCAGGAGATTGGATCAGATCTACTTGAACCACATAGACTGGAATGGAACAGGAGCTGTCCTTCAAAGAGCAACTGGCAAGATTAATACCTGACTTAGCAAATTTCACATAGAAAAGCATACTCTTTTTAGAGAAACACTGTCACACTTTAAAACATAATCCTACTGACACTTGGTTTACTGGTCTTTGATACAGTTTACAAAATAATTCCTCAATTATTTATCATACCAAACAACCTTCCTGAGGTAATTTGAATTTAACAAACTTTCAGCAAAAAGCTCCTAAATGACTTAAACTCTACTGCTTATGGTGTGAAGGATACAAATAGAGTAGTACATAAGCCGAGACTTCAAGTAGTGTACAGGCTAAGAGAAATATAGAATAAAAAGATAAATTTAATACAGTATGGCAAATTCAATTAAGGAGGTCTGTTTACATTTAGGGAGGGAGGCAGTGCCATGCAGTGCATGGAACAGATACGGAGACAGATCTAGAGATCTGTAGGTGGGGGCATTGAAACGAGGTCAGGGAAGAGTTCAAGACAAAAAAATACCCCGTGATCTAGGGAGACAGACAGGACTCAGTGCTGCATTCTATACAAAAGAAGCTGTGTGTGATTCATATACATCATTGGAATGATTTTAAAGGGTTTTTCACAGGGTAGTATAACTTCTTTAATGCACTTGAGCTGAAAAACAGTTCAAGTTTGATGAACTTGATCATCAAGTATGATGATCAAGGAAATTAGTTTCTTAGGGCTTGTTAGAAAATCTTGAGAAGAAAATTTTATCATATTAAAATCTAATAGATCAATTATAGACTATTAGACTCTTCAGTGTTATATGAACTTACCATGTGATAAAAAGAGAGATAAAAATACAACATACAGGTAGAGGGTTCTAGATGGTGGTATAGGCAAATCCTGAACTCTGAACTCACCTCCTCCAATGGACACAACAAATTTACAAATATGGAATAATTCCCTTGAAAAGGCACCTGAAAACTGGACGAACAGAGCCCCACAACAAAGGGTAAAAGGACAGCATTAAGACAGATAAGAGAGGCAGAGATATGGTCTTGCCAAGGGAAAAAACACACCTCAGCCACAGTGATCCAAAATCGGGAGAGATCACAAGAGTATAGATCTTTTCCATGAAGAGCAAGGAATTTGAGTTCCACATCAAGCACTTAGATCTCTAGGTCTTACAAAGGAGAGACGAGACTCCAAAACACCTGTTTTTGAAAACCAATGAGTAATATGTCCAGGAAAACCATAAAATTGCAGGGAATGGAAAACTCATTCTTAAAGAGGCCATGTGCAAACTCATTGGATCTCCAAACCAGTGCAAAAACCAGATCTAAAAGCACATGGACCATAGGTGAAGAAACCCCCCTTACTAATCTTGAAGCATCTACTGGAGAGCAGAAACCAGTTGGGTTGCTCCCCAGGGACTGAGGCACTAGTGGGAGACGTTTTTGTGATCTCAGGCTACCTTGCTAATGCCAGTGCTGGTGGGTGCCATTTTGGAATTTTCCTCCTAACCTGTTAGTGCGAGTGTGCACACCCATTGAGATCCTACTCAACCTTGTGCCTGAGTTGGGCCTCACAGCCAGCCAAGTGATAACCCTGCCTACCAGTGTGCTGTAGCAGTAGACATGGCCCTACCACAACAGGAGGGTGCAGGCAGCTGACATAGGGAACACCTCTTGAGTGCCTAGCTCTGATGCCAAAGTGAGATTGCACTTCTGAGCCCCACAGGACATCTAAGTAAGGTCACTCCTTCGTGACTGGGACATATAGCTGATTTACCTAATACATATACATAAACACACACACACAGAATTAGGCAAAATGAGGAGACAAAGGAGTATGTTCCAATTGAAAGAACAAGACAAAATCCCAGAAAAGAACTAAACAAAACCAACATGAGCAATCTACCTGATAAAAGGTTCAAAGTAATGGTTATAAAAATGCTCACTAAACTTGGGTGAACACAGTGGTAACTTCAAAAAAGAAATAGAAAATGTAAGAAAGTACCAAACAGAAGTTATAGATGAACTGAAAACACACTAGAGGGGTTCAACAGCAGATTAGATGAGGTATAAAAATGCATTAGCGAGCTGGAAGACAAAATGATGGAACTCACCCAGAGACAAAATGAAAAAGGAATTTTAAAAAGTGAAGAGATGGGATCAAGATAGCAGAGTTGAAGGATCCTGAGCCCACCTCCTCCTAAGGACACACCAAAACTACAACTGCATATTGAACAACTCTCTCTGAGAACGACATGAAGACTAGTAGAACAGCTCTTTTACAATTAAGGATATAAAGAAAAAAACACACTGCGAAGGGTAGGAGAGGAAGAGAGCAATCTAGTCAGCCCACAAATCCAGCAGGCGACCCAAAATGGGAAGGGTATATCACAAACTCAGAGATCCTCTCCAAGGAGCAAGGGATTCGAGCCCCATATTGGGCACCCCAGCCCAGAAGACTAAACCTGGGAAGATGAGCCTCCTTAACTGGTTATGACTGGTAGAGCTAGAGGACTATAAGAAACTGTAAGAAACTCACTTAGGGCTTCCCTGGTGGCGCAGTGGTTGAGAGTCTGCCTGCCAATGCAGGGACACGGGTTTGAGCCCTGGTCTGGGAGGATCCCACATGCCGCGGAGCGACTAGGCCCGTGAGCCACAATTGCTGAGCCTGCGCGTCTGGAGCCTGTGCTCCGCAACAAGAGAGGCCGCGATAGTGAGAAGGCCCGCGCACCGCGATGAAGAGTGGCCCCCACTTGCCACAACTAGAGAAAGCCCTCGCACAGAAACGAAGACCCAACAGAGCCATAAATAAATAAATAAATAAAATTAAAAAAAAAAAAAAAAGAAACTCACTTAAAAAGTGAGCACACAAACTTATTCACTCTGAGTCCCAGTGCAGAGGCAACAGATTGAAAAGCATCTGGTGCTCTAACTGGCCTCCCAAGGCTACCCCAGCACACCCTCCAGCCCGCATCCAGCTCCAGCTCCAACCCTCAACTCCCACAAGGTGGTGCACCTTGGTGCACCCCAGAAGAAGCCCCAGCCTGCACTGAGCTCCGGCTCTAGCTTCTCCAGCTACAGCCCCAACCCATCAATGCTGTGGCCCCCAGCATGGCCTGGGAGAAGCCTTGTCCTGCACCAGGCTCTAGGTCTAGACCCTCCAGCTCTAGCCCCTCCAACCCCCAAGACGGTGGGCGTTGGTGTGCCCCAGGAGAATCCCCAGCCCACACTGAGCTCTGGCTCCAGCCCCAACTACCCTTCCAAGGTGGCAGTTTCCGAAGTGCCACAAGAGAAACCCTGGCCTGCACCAGGTTTCAGCTCCGCCCTGCCTCACCCCCTCCAAGACAGCAACTCCTGGCTCACTCCCAGCTCCAACTCCAACCCACACCACCAAGGCGGCAGCCCCAGTGTGCCCTGGAAAAAATTCTGGCCTGTGCTTCAGCTCCAGCCCTCCCACCAAAGCCACCAGGCACATGCAGTTTATATAAAGAAAATGCTCCTACACAAGGACACATCTTCAAGACCAAGAGAGGTAACGGTATCACCTAATTCATAGAGACAAACACAGTCAAACAAAATGAGAAGACAGAGGAGAATGTTCTGAATGAAACAACAAAACAAAATTCCAGGAAAAATCCCTAATGAAATGGAGATACGTAATTTATTTGATAAAGAGTCCAAAGCAATGGTCATAAAAATGCTCACTGAACTCAAGAGAAGAACAGAGGAACAGAGTAAGAACTTCAGAAAAAAGAATTTTAAAAAAATGAGGATAGTTTAAGGGACCTCTGGGACAACATCAAGCATAATAATATTCACAGTATAGGAGTTCCAGGAGGAGAAGAAAGAGAGGAAGGGGCAGAAAACATATTTGATAAAATAGTGGCTAAAAACTTCTCTAACCGCAAGGAGAAAATAAAAGAAAGTTCAGGTAAGAACACAATTTCAACGAAGACTCAATGTTCCAGTGAATTCTGACATTGCAAGTAATCTCTAAGACTCCTTTTATCTCTTCCTCATATTAAATACTTAGCATGTGATATTCGTTGTTCTTAATTTAGTTTTTCTGTGTGTGCGTAGTTATTATGTCTCCAATAAGATTATAAATTCCTTGGAGACTTAGACTTAACACTTCTTTCTCTTACGCTAGGTTTGCATATAGAAGTGGTTAACTTTTTCTTAAAAACTGAATGTATTGTGTAAAATAAGCTGTAAGACAAGTACGAAAGTTAGATTCATCACTTTATCCCTTTTAAGATATTTGGATTTATGGATATTAGACAAAACACGGATGTTAGATGTCATCTAGTCAGTCTCCTATATAATAGTGGGTTCATTCTAAAACCTTCGTAATAGATCTTTTTCACTTTTGGTGTAAATACTTTTGCAAACATAAAAACAAACAAATTTAATCAATGCCAATAATCATCATTAACATTAACATTATTAAATTATCATTTAGCAACTCCATTTAGCAACTCCATATCCAACATATAAGACATAAGCCATACTGTAAAAAAGATTTTTAAGCTATTCAGATATACGAAGCATAAACATAAAAATAAAATTAACAATAGAAAGCAACATTTGTTAGGTACTAAGTAAGTGAGAAATAGAGGGAATAACCTTCAGAAAGTCAGAGGATGAAAAAATTCCTGATGCCTGGCACTCTCAGGGAAGACTTCAGGAAGAGCTGACACTTGAAGTAATGGAATTGAAATCAGTGAATAAGTTATCAAGGTTTATGGGGTGTTGTTTTGGAGAGGAGAGAGAAGCTAGTATATTGAGCAGTTTGACTAGAGTGGGGGATTGTTTTAGGTGAGCAGGCAGATGATTCTTTTCTCAGTATATTGTATTTGGATTTATTCTCTGGATATTGGGGAACAATTGAAGCAAACATGGACTCTGTATAAATTGCAGGTTTCAGAAGATTAATTTACTAGTGTTGTTTAGGATGTACTGAAGAGAAGGAAATCTTGAGGCAGGAAGACTCGTTAAGATACTGAACAAATCCTGAAGTGATATGAAAGAAGGGACCCACTAGGGTCCTTGGTAGTCAGTTGGAAGTTGGGCAAGATGAGAATAAAGTCACAGAAGGAAGACCCCCAAATTCCAGAAACTAGTTCCTTCAGAAATCATGCTACAATTAGTTAAAAGTAAAGAACAAAAAGGCTTTGAGATGCCGTGCCTTTAACCTCTGTTTGAAAACATTTTTTTCTAAGCCACACTCTGAGCAGCTTCCATAGTACGCTTTATATATTTACAGACTACTGCACACTGTTGTGACAATTCACTTTGAAGTTACTCTCAGTGGTATATGGGTTGATGAAAGAAAGTCCTGTAATCTTTCTGAGCAGGGCTGGGATATGGTAAAGCAAAAAGGAATCATGGGGACTAGGCCTGACCAGGTCTTCAAAAGATCTTTTCTCTCCCTGTAAAAAAGTGTTCATTCTTAGTTACCACCATCTTAGAAAAAACTGTGACCCTCAGGGGTTTTATTTGGAACAACATGAATAGTTTTGCTTTCAATAGTCACAGGGCAAATGACAGGTTATATTTAATTTTTTATATATCTTTATTTACATAGACTTTAGTGATATCCCTGCTTGCTGTATAATTTGATTTATTTTGGGACATCAGAAAGAATCCATTGAAGTTGCACATGGCAACTGCCTACTTGGACAGCAAAACATGTAGCACAGAACAGAATAGTAAATAAAATTCAGTTAAAAAAAAAATCACAGAGTACTTTAAAAGTGAATTGTGAGTATTTTTATAAAAGCATACTTTATCCCAAAACAAAAATATTAGCTGAAGAATAAATAAGTCAGTGTTTGAGAATATGTTACCCTTAATTTACATAAAAGTCCTACAAAACGTGCAATGGATTTAAATTCCTCAAGTCTTTTGATGATGGATACAGAAATGTATGAACATAAGGTGAATCATACAAATTATTTTAAAATGTAACCATAGAATTTAGAAATATAATATGGCCCTTTTTTGCTAACTTTCTTAATTCAATATTTTAAATAATAATGTTTTGCCTATTTAACATAGCAGTTAAAGTTTGGATTCTGAATCCTGATATTACACTCTAGCTGTGAGACCACAGAGAAGTTACTTAACCTGTCTGTGCCATAGTTTCCTCAACTGTAGAATGAAAGTAATAATACTAGTACCTGCTTTATAGAATTGTAAAGCTTAATGCTTTAGTATGTGTAAAAAGCTCCTAGATGAGGATTTAGCAAATACTAAGTGTTATGTGTCTTACTATTATTTTCTATCTGCAGTTATTTCTGTGAGAATAATGTGATAAATGTAAATGCCATAGGCAGTGCCTGGAATATTCTAAGTGCCTAAAAATCAATAGTCAGTTTAAAAAATAGAAGTAAATGTATCTAATATTTTATTAAGGAGAAACTGTTGTCATTACTAATTAAAACAAATTATCAATTATTTTGCTTTAAATGACTTATTATTTCCACAGACAATTTTAATAACAACTAAAGACTGCTCTTTATTGTTTTCCCAAAGAGGTTCTAACAAAAAAATAAAACTGTAACTAATGATATATGACCAAACTCATGACTTATTTTATGCCATCTCCATGACTATTTTGTACTTATACATGCAGCTTTAAGAGTATTTTATTCCATAGCTTTGATTGAAAAGAACTTTCAGATAAAATATCCAAATGAAAACAATTAAATCCTCAATTTCATTTCATCTTTCTTAATCAAGTTACATGTAGTAGTATTATAAGTAATTTAAACCAATGATAATAGTTAAATTGATAGCAATGTAATAATATTTCTTTTCATAACAGAGAATTGCCTGTCAAATTTCATTTTAATTCAACACAGCCCTGAAGTGACTAATACTTATTTAAATGCTCTGTTAGTTAATACAAGAGATGCAAAATAAGTTACACAGCCTCAAGATTTAATGAGCTTAGAGTGAAATGAATATACAAAAGAATATGAGATAAGATAAAGTAAATGCAGTAAGAGAGTTCAATGAGCATCACAAGAGGAAGAGGTTCCATATGGTTGAGGATGGGAGGAAAAAATGAAAAGCATTGAGACAGGATTTGAAGGATTGCTAGAATTTTGACAGATGGAGAGGAATTATTTTATGGTAGTGATTGAGGGCATCTTTTGGTAGAGCAAATAATGTAATGTGCTTGCATAGGGTGGATTTTTTGAAGCTGTGATACATATGGCTGGAAATGTAGAGACAGTTTTTAAGGTCTGATATCAAGGTAAAGCATTTTCTCTCAATTACATAGGTATTTTCTTTTTCCTTCTATCCTTTAAACTCTTTAGAACCCTAACTGTGATCCCCAAAAGCTGTGAAATTGTTCCATCACTCTTTTTAATTACATTTTTATTTTAATTAAAGTAATGTGCTTGAATAGTTAAATAAGTCAGATTGCAGCTAACGGTTTATAATGAAAATAGTAGTTCCTGCTCTATACAGCCTAACCCCAAGTCCCACTTGACAAAAACTTTTAAGTTATTGAGACTAGATGTCTTGATTTTAAATACATATATGTTTACTGCTATTTAAAAACTTTTTTAATTGCTTACAGATTTCCTATTGTGAAGATGAATATTTAGCTGTCTAACACAGGCTGATAAACTGCCCCAAACACTGTATCTCTTTTATTTTTCCCACCTCACCCTTTCTTTCCTTATCTCTCTCTCTCTCTCTTACATCTACACACATGCAGTACACATACTTCCTCTCCACTATGCTCTCAATATAATTTATTAAAATTTTTGTTTAAATAAATATACAGTGTTTACATGCCTATGAATATGTAAATATTATTTAAGCTGAACCACTTAGTGAACCGTAGTGACATTTGTTTCTCTGAATAGCTTTTATTTTTCCTAGAATTTGTAATTACTTCATTTTGCATTTGCTTAGGTTTCAATGTACTAACTAGTCACTCTCCTCCAACTCTGAGAGAATTACAAAACATCAACAAATGGTCAAACACATTAAATAATCAGTACATCTATCTATCTTTCTATCTACCTGTATTTCTTTCTATCTATCTATCTATCTATTTTTCTTTAATCTACAATGTCAATGCTCCTAGACACCCTAAACCTCCAATTCTACCCAGATTGATTGCTCTCTAAAACAATGTGCTAATGTCCTGGGATTTCCCTTCATCATCATTCTGAGAATCCTATCTACTGGTCTCCTATGATAAAGTTATTTCCTTGATTCCTTTACTGCTTTTTCATTCTATTTGCTCTTTCATTAAAAATAGCCTTTTATTCCTATAAAGGTATTTTAGTGTGCTTTTGTAAGGAAGAAAGATGAAAATCCTGGGTTCTATTCACCATGTTTAACTGAAAGTCCCTCTTAATTATAACAGGCGATCTTCTAGTTCACAGAGAAAAGAGATGATATTTGGCTTAAACTTTACCAACTAATTGCTTCCATGCCTTACCACTCATTTGTATTGGCACCAAATCTTCTCTTTTTCCTTCAAATTTGAAAAATGACTAATTCCTATCTTGATTCCCTGCCTTCCAAGATCTAGTTCTACTTCCTTCATAGTGATGCTTACTAAAAATTTGCTACCTTTGCTAGCTCTGTTTCTACAACTCACTCCACAATTCCTGGCAACCAGATTTTCAGGCCTACCACCTCTCTGAAATGGTTTGTATTCGGGTTACTCATGACCCAAAATGACATTTTTAAACATTTTGTCTACGTTTTTTCCATCCATAATATTTTTGATGCATTTAACACTTTTAGTCTCTCCCTTTTAAAGACCCTCTGCTTGTGTTGCTTTAACAGCACTCTCATGTTTTGGGATTGTACATTTTAATCAGAAGTTGATTTCATGTCATTAAATTAAAGCAAAAAAGGATTGTTTATTTATTTAATTTTTGTTGTTGTTAATATTTTTGTTTTGTTATTGTTGTTGTTGTTTAATGAGAGATTTTGGACGGTGAGAAAACAGAAGGGCAATTGCCCCAAGGCTCATTTTTCTCCAAAGTGTAAGTCAGAAAAGATTGATCATATTCTGTCATCACATTCACTTGTGGTGGATGAAATTTGTGATGGATTTGACTGCACTTTTTTACAATGATAAGTTTTAATTCTATTTCTAGGGGATGGGGACATGGTGCATCAAATTAGTTATCTCAATGGCTTTTACTTTCATAAGAGAAGTCTCTTGTCATTTATGATCCATTATTACCCTTCTGTATATCTGCTTTGATTTTACTGTATGTTTTATAAAGTTTATCTGAAAACTGCCCCGTATTTTTCATACCTAAAAATCACTTCTCTCTTCTATATAACTTTCAGACATTTTGCATGATTCACCATATTTTTTTCATGTAAAAAGCGGGACTTGCCTTTTCTAATTATTCTACTTCTTAGGCTGGAGATTTGTACATTAAATTGTTAGTTACTAAGTATTAAGTCTGGAACAAGATATGACACTTCAGATATAGCAAAGGTAAATTATGGCATACAGCACTATTATAAGGTGTGCTACTATTTTTGTAGTAACTTTACCCACTCTATACCCACAAATAACTATTTGTCTAGTATGTGTGTCGTTTTAAGGGTATTATGTTGCAGCTTGTAATTACTTGCACTGACCTCCATCTGCTCAAACTTAGACCTTGCACTGCCTCAAATGCACTTGAGGCGGGGAGAGGAGGAGAGTGCCTGGTATGTTTTCTTAGAGCTGATTAAAACCACGGTATTTACTTTGGTCCTTTAAGAATAAATTGGCTTTACTGTGGGATCAATGAGTCTAGTTGTGTTTCCTTGAAAAGTGAAATACCTATGATGTGGCAATTTAGAGAGAGAAGAGAGAGAAAATGTGAGCAAGCTCTTGGGTTTTTCTCAGGGATGATTCCATGTCTATGATGACTATTAACTCTGTATATCACACACATACACACACATACACACACACACACAGCATTTATAAAGTAGTATTAATTGCCTGAACTGTTAGGAAGGCTTTCCCCATCATTTATTTTTCTCATTAAACAAATTTCTAAGCAAATGAACAGGACTTACAATAACCCTATGAAAAGGCTTTCTTTTCGTACATATTCCTCATTTTTGCCCTGTGTACTCTGCATGCATTTCTGCTTTTGAGCCATTTGCCCTTTCACAGACCATGCCCTCAGATTATTTCTCTGCTTGGCATGCCTGTAAATTTGTCCCTATTACTCAAAATCCTGATTGTCTCTCATATTCATTTATTATCTACTTTGTAAAATACTATCTCATATCCCACTAAAAAGTGAATCTTTCCTTTCTCTTTGCTTCCAAACATGTTTTTGAGTTTGTTTTATGATATTTGTCACAGCTAGTTATACATAATGATTAAATGTCTTCTTGTCTTTCTTTCCATCTAGGCTGTAAAATCTGTAAACTCCTTTCCATGAAGAATCATACCTTACTTATATATTTGGAATGCACATAGCTGCAGGTCCCCACCAGCAAGTACTCAATGCATGTTTATTAACTCACAGAGTCAATAATATTATTCCTGTGGTAATGCTTTCATCTTGTTTCTCTGCTTATGGAAATTTTCTGTCCTTCAGAAATCAATTCTTCCTTGTCATCGGTGACCCC
Organism: Eubalaena glacialis; assembly: GCF_028564815.1. Classification (NCBI taxonomy): domain Eukaryota; kingdom Metazoa; phylum Chordata; class Mammalia; order Artiodactyla; family Balaenidae; genus Eubalaena; species Eubalaena glacialis. The sequence continues at coordinate 103,740,134 of NC_083718.1, forward strand.
AACCCTCAGTAAAGTCTCCTTTTCCTAATTGGAAAGTTGTTTGGAGGATCCAAGGAGCTAACGTACAAGGAGAGTGTCTGGCACAGCATTAGCACTATGTGAGCTTTAGCTCTATGGGTTTCATTTATAGAAACTCACAATGTCTGTAATGCACAGAAAGGTTATGTACTCAAGGGTACCTGGTGGGTAAGTGGCAAAGTGGAATGGAGACTTGGGCCTTTAACTCTTCATCAGAATTTGTAACAGAGCTCTCTAAATGATTGCATCTGTCCCAAGGTCCCTGTGACCCTGGCTGTCTGGCTAATGAAATATGCATAAAGGACACTCTGGAAAAATAGACCATTTATTATTAGCTAGAGCTTAGTTCTACTCTTTGAGAAAAAAATTGATTTTCTAGCTTAAGTTCTAAATTAAAATTAGATAAGCAAGTTGCTTGGTCTCTTACTTTGATCCCCCAACCACGTTCCCATATGTCTTTTAAAAGGGCAGAGACACATCCTATAAGGATTGGACTTGCTTGAGACATCTCTTACTGTAACTGTCATGTGGGAAGGACTGAAATATTATTTTCATTTAATTTCCTTATTATTTGCCAGGAAAATCTTGCCTATTATTTGTCAGGAAAATATTGCAAATATTTGCAATATTACAATTATTTACCAGGCAAATAATACAAATATTGTCTCTGCTTCTTACCACAATAATGTGTGGGAAGCACTGGTATCCCCTTTAACTGATGAGAGAAAAGAAGCTCATAGAGTGTATATGACTTGCCCAAAAGTACTCAATAAAAGAAGCTAGTAGAGTATTAAAAATCTCTGGCTCTGGCCTTGAATAACACGAGTTCAAATTCTGGGTTTATTAGTTATCAATTATGTGATCTTGCTAAATTTTCTTTAGTTTTGTCATGTGTAAATGGAATGATAATATTATACAACGTGTATTGTTGCTGTAAAAATGTTAAAAAAAATCTGATTTAAATGAGAGGTAAGATAATTTGGTTCCAGATCTATGGTTTAGCTTCTACAGGCATTAAGCAATATTCATTCAATTCATTCAAAAATATTTATTGAGCATCTGCTCTAGGTTCTTGGAATAGGTCAGTGAAAAAAAAACAGTCAAGGGTTCTTGCTCTTGTGGAGCTTGTGTTAGAGCAGGGAGAGAGAGCAATACACAAAATAAACATGTAGATCATATACCATTTTTTTTTAAAGATGACAAGTGCTATGGGAAAATAAAGTGTAGGAAAACATGGGTTGAAAATATGCATGGGAGGTGCAAATTTAAGTGGATGATCAGAGTAGAGTTTACTAAATAGATCACAACTGGAAAAAGATCTGGAGAAGATAAGGGATATTGGGGGCTTTCCAGGAAGAGAGAAGCTTTGCACAAAGTTCCTAAGATTGGTTGTTACCTGATATGTTTGAGCAACAGCAAAGTGGCCACTGTGGTCAGGGAGAGAGTAGAGAGCAGATGAGGTCAGAGCACAGCATTGTAAGTCCTCATGAGGACTTGGATTTTTGCTGTGCAGAGAAGTGAAATTATCTGATGTGTTTGAGAATAGATCATAAGGGAATGATGGCAGAAGCAAAATGGCCAGTTAGGAGGTGACTTCAGTAACCTCCTATGAAGGATGTGGCAGCTCAGACCACAGTAGGAGCAAGAGTGGTGAGGAATGATCAAAGTCTGGAGATAATCTGAGAAATTTTCTTCAGATGAGTTGTAGATGTGAGAGAAAGAATGAATTGAAAAATTAAATGTATTTGACTGCAAGTAAATACTTAAGCAAGAAAAATTAACTAATTAATTAAAAGAATACCAACAGTTTATAAAAAAATGAAAGAAAAGATCAGTTTTTGGAAAGGACAAGAACCAGTCATTTTAGTAAAAAAATGTAGAGTTTGGTTTTACCTTTTAAAGAAAGCATCAAATGAAGCGTACCATATGTGGTGAGGATATTAGTTACTCAAGCATTCATCTTCTTACTCTTGATTCCAGGGTTTCATTCTCTGGAACTCTAATGGAAAAGGCAGGGTACGAATGAAGACATGGCAGTCTTTGGAAATGCCGAAACTCCAAAGGCAGAATATACTATTACCTTTCCAGTAGTAATTTGTGGGTTTATGAAAGAACACATGTCAAAGAAGGACTTGCTTATGGATTCAGAGGGAGATTACAATATAAAATAAATGTAATGATATAGTTTAGCACATGCACATGCCCACAGAACTATGACATGTACTTAAAGACATGAGAAAAATTGAAAAAAAAAAAACCCAACTCAACAGTAGTTCACCTTTAAAGAATGGGCAAATACGTATTTTTTTTTCCCATAAAAGATAAGATTTTAGAGTTCCAGGATGCTCTTATTTTCTTTCTTCCTTCCTTTCTTTCTTTCTTTCTTTCTTGTCTTTCTTTCTCTCTTTCTTCCTCATTCTCTCTCCCTGATTTGTTTTATTTATTTATTTATTAAAATTTTTTTCCTGGTCATTTTAATTTTATGGGATTTTTTAAAAATTAATTAATTAATTAATTTTTGGGGGGGGTGTGCTGGATCTTCGTTTCTGTGCGAGGGCTTTCTCTAGTTGCGGCGAGCGGGGGCCACTCCTCATCGCGGTGCGCGGGCCTCTCACTGTCGCGGCCTCTCTTGTTGCGGAGCACAGGCTTCAGACGCGCAGGCTCAGTAGTTGTGGCTCACGGGCCCAGTTGCTCCGCGGCATGTGGGATCCTCCCAGACCAGGGCCCGAACCCGTGTCCCCTGCATTGGCAGGCAGACTCTCAACAACTGCGCCACCAGGAAAGCCCCCTGATTTGTTTTTAAGGTAAGGAGTTCCACTTTAGTATATTGCTTTTTTTTTTTTAATTTTATTTATTTATTTATGGCTGTGTTGGGTCTTCGTTTCTGTGCGAGGGCTTTCTCTAGTTGCGGCAAGTGGGGGCCACTCTTCATCGCGGTGCGCGGGCCTCTCACTGTCGCGGCCTCTCTTGTTGCGGAGCACAGGCTTCAGACGCGCAGGCTCAGTAGTTGTGGCTCACGGGCCCAGTTGCTCCGCGGCATGTGGGATCCTCCCAGACCAGGGCCCGAACCCGTGTCCCCTGCATTGGCAGGCAGACTCTCAACAACTGCGCCACCAGGAAAGCCCCCTGATTTGTTTTTAAGGTAAGGAGTTCCACTTTAGTATGTTGCTTTTTTTTTTTTAATTTTATTTATTTATTTATGGCTATGTTGGGTCTTCGTTTCTGTGCGAGGGCTTTCTCTAGTTGTGGCAAGGGGGGGGGCCACTCTTCATCGCTGTGCGCAGGCCTCTCACTATCGCGGCCTCTCTTGTTGCGGAGCATAGGCTCCAGACGCGCAGGCTCAGTAACTGTGGCTCACGGGCCTAGTTGCTCCGCGGCATGTGGGATCTTCCCAGACCAGGGCTCGAACCCGTGTTCCCTGCATTGTTAGGCAGATCCTCAACCACTGCGCCACCAGGGAAGCCCTGGTATATTGCTTTTATAGAGCAATTGTCATGGCTTTTTTAATTGCCAGACAAGAAGAGTCTCTACCCAACTCGTTTAAGGCTAAAGGGTATTTGTTGTCTCATGTACTGAAAATGTAGGAGATTTGAATTAGGGTTAAAAGGATGTCATCAGGAGCCAGGCTCACTCCATTTATGGCTTACCTTCATTCTCACCAACCACACCATTCTAACTGTTGGGAAAACAAGTGGAAAAAACACTTGCTTCTCTCCCAACTATTATAGCAAAGTCTCATTTTGTAATATTGCCTCCAGCTGGGTCACGTGTGCCTCTGAATTAATCACTGGATCCAGGGAAGTGCAGGGCTTTCATTTCTAAGACTGGGGGCCCATCCATCATTCTCAGCTGGAGGAGGAGTCAGCTGAGAATGAAGGAGCAGTAGTCTGCCAAAGAAAAATGTGTATGCTGTTACCAGGTAAATGGCAAATGATAGCAGAACGACAGATTCCTAGTTCAGGAATAGTTAATGTGTTGAAGATGGAACACACATAACTCCTTCTCAGGAAACTTCAACAAATTTACTTTTTTATTTTCTCATTCTGTTTGTAGTATGTATCACTATTCTCCCAGAGCCATAACCTCAAAATAGTTTTTACATATTCCCTTTCCTTTGGCTCAGTCATCAAGTTCTGTGAATTTATCATTCATAATGTCTTTTGCATTTGCACTTTTCTTTCCATTTTCGCTGCCACCATTCAAATTTGGGTTATTATTAATTCTCGTCTAGATAGTTGCTTTAGCCTCCTAATTGATCTCCCAGGCTTCAATTTCCCAGTGTTTTACTTATATACACCAATTTTATTTCATTTTATTTTTCACATGTTTCTATGATTGCTAATTTTAAAAATTTTGTTTCTCATTGCTATAACATAAAAATCACTGACCTTCCCACAATTTCTATCTAGCATCCAGGAATATTATTTTTAAACTATTTTCTGCTTATTAATTGTTAGACTTATTTGTGAGTAAAATTTATTCAAAATTGAGTTGAATTCAGTGCAAACTCTTTAAGCTTCTCCACAGCTCTAAAATTCTATCAGTAAATAAACATCATTCTATTGAAATTTTGGAGCCATAGAGTATTTTTTATTAGGAAAGCCAATATGGCACAAAAATTGTTTTAGAAAAATGAGTCTGACTGGGTGTTAGTTGAAGGAAACACTGGAGGCAGAAAAACAAATTAGAAGGCTATGACCGTAATATCAATATAAGCATGATGTGATAAGGTCTGGAGCAAAGGGAGTGGGGCATGGAAATAAAAAGGAAGGCAGTTTGAAAGGGAGAACTTTATATTTACCTCTCAATTTAACTATAAAACTTTTAAGGGTTAGAATTGTGTCTTCATCTTTCTCCCTGAATTGACTAACAATCAGTTGCCTTCAGTAAATCCTGTGAATGTTATTGAACAGACTTTTGTGACTGATGATATGTGGGAGAAGTTTCAGTCTGAGTACTTAGGAGAAGTATAAAAATTATGTCCAAAACATTTTTCTTTTCTCTCCTTTTTTTCTTTTCTCTTCCCTTTTTTCCTCCTCTCTCCCTCTTTCTTCCTCTTTCTCTTTTTCTTCTTTCTCTTTTTTTTTCCAGAAGAAAGGAATTATTTATATGGCTTGCTGGAGGTTTTTTTTTTTAAAGAAAGATACTATGCCCCTTTATGAGTTGATGCTCTGATGATTTTTCTAACTGTTAGGATAATATGCCTAACACCTTTTATAAAAATAATGGCAAGGAGAATAGTTGCTCTTCCTCTTCCCACATTAAAGATTCACCTGTCTTAAAAAGAAGGCTGGAGGCTACCAAGATGTATGCTTCTCAATTTGTCAGAGAAAGTAAACCTGGGTCTTACATACAAAATCTATGATGGAAGACTCTAGGGTCTTGCTTACTTCTTAGTTCACCTTCTTGTACTTACTGGTAATATAAAAACTTGTTTATTCTATATGAACAAGTATCAGAGAAGATTCAACATTCTATGTGACTGGCTTGCAATGCTCACTAACAGAACTTTATAGTTTGTAAAGCACTTTTGATGATATTATCATATTTAATACTTGAAATAACTTCCTGAAACAAATGTAACAAATGTTTTGAACTGCATTTTATTAATGAGGAAACTGAAACCCAGGTGACATAAACATGTATTTTTGCTTTGTTCAGTTTAGCTTGTTTTTTCTGGGACTTGACCTTTTACTTCTGGGAAATTATTCTTTGCTCCAACATATTGTCCAAATCAGAACTGCCATAATGTTACACGATCTCATCTAGCTGGCCACAAATACCTCTCTAAGATGGTTGTATGTGCCGTGCTGGACAAATATAAAACCTAATCCTCCAGCTACAGTAATTCTAGAACCAGTAGATATCAAACCTGACCAATTAGAGTCCTTCCTTCCCTGCAGTTTAAAGTTAGAACCATGGGAAAAGGAGGGTGAAATTGTGAGGGGTGAAGTCAAGAGTCAACAGATGTGTGCCACCTACTGTATGGAAGAAAGTGAATCTGGCACACAAAGAAAAGGAGAGCCAAAAGGGGAAGGAGTACTGATTAATATCTGAGCTCTGGTTCTTCTGATTCATAAGGCAAAATTCTATCCTCAGCTAATACAGTGGTTTAACTATATGAACTGATAAATTAACGTTTATTTGGCTAATCTGGTTCATGTCGGCTTTCTGTCTTAATCCAAAGAGTTCTAATACAACTGAGAATATAAATACAATGTCCAATATTACTTAGTTAATTAGTGACAAATGCTGGAAATGATCCTGATTTTCTGATAGTCCAAAGCATATTTTTGAATACTTGACAGTGATTACTTGTATGAGGTAAACACTGTCAATACTCCACCTATGTCCCCTTGAATCCCTTTGTTACTTTCATGTGCACACAGGCTCCCAGTGGCCTTTCCCTCCCACCAGCCAGCATCAGTATCTCTTTTTTGGAGGACTCTCCTCACATTGTTAGAATCAACTCAGCCTGTGCTGCATGAAAACCACAAATACCTGGGAATTACCGTCCCCTGGGAGCAGCCCTTAAAAGGACTGGCAAGTAGTAGGTCTTAATTCTCCATCTCTGGTAAGGATAGCTCTGAGATGTGATTGATTTATGCTGTTTCTGGAGTTTCCCTGAAATACTGAGTCAAATATACCTTCCACAGGACTTGCTTGATATTATACCTTTACATGGCCTTCCATTTTTATTCCTTTAGAGGGTTTTTGTTTTTGTTTTTCTTTTTTTTTGACCCTCTGCCCCATGGAATCCTCTCAGGGTATCATTCTAGGGGACCCAACCTAAGACAACAGACTACCTAAGCTAAACAGGCAATCCAGGAGTTTAACGATTAAGAATGAGAGGCCTCAGGCCAGGAACCTGGGTGTAAGATATCAAAGGTAGGTAGAAGAGAATCGTTTGGGAGCGGGACATGAAAAAGCAGGTACTAATATAAACCATGATAGGTGTGTTATTCCTTGCCTGGAAATGGGAATTAATCAGAAAATGACCTAATTGTGGTTCAGCTATATTTCCAGTGAAATGAAAGGGTACACCTTCTTTACATGAGCCAAACATTACAGAGCAGTATTTTACACTGGTGTGTGTTTTGGCTTACAATTAAGGTTATAATTTATTCTTCTTGGTTTATTTCCCAGTATTCACAGCAAATGTCCAGCATACCTGACTGAAGAGTATTGTTGGACAGAATTTTAGGAAGAAATATTTACTAAAACTGTTATAAAAGTTATGATCTTTCTAAAAGTTCAGGATTAGAATTACCAAACAGCTGATTTGTTGATTCTCTGAGAAGTGTTCAATCTCTTCTCCCCAAAGCAAATACACAGACAAAAACCTTTTCTGCATTGACCAGGGTACACCTACCCCAGTTGTCTGTTGAAGCCTTATTCAAATGAATGGAGAATAAAAATATGAATAATTCACTGATGTAAAAGTCACCACAATTCTGAGATCTAAGCTAGAAATATGGGGTTAAGGAAAGCAGCCTTTGATTCAATTATTTAAGCATTTCAGTCATCTATTTTGTTTTCAAAATATTTCTGAAACCCTGGCCCCAAAATTTTCTAATCTGTCTTCAAAATATATTAGAAAGAGAAGGCTCAAGAAGGAAGGGATATCGGGATACATGTATGCATATGACTGATTCACTTTGTTGTACAACAGAAACTAACACAGTACTGTGAAGCAATTATACTCCAATAAAGATCTATTAAAAACAAGTTTCATGAACGTAAGCTTCTGCCTCCTCAGTCTGTTTTTTGTTTCCTGCATTTGCTGTCGTACTGAATGTAGGCTTAGGGGTGTTGTGCCTTTGTGTGTGTGTGTCTGTTTGTGTAGTACTAATTCTTACTGTTCTCTTCATAGCATTTCCATGCCCCTGGTTCTAATAGATGTGCCTCTCTGTCTTGACCATTCCTAGAGCAGTGCTCTATTCAAAGGCGTATTCTAGACAGTAATCAAAGAAACAACTCAAAAACAATAGTTTTATAAACTTTTTTTTCTGTTAGACTGTGAGCTACTTGATGGCAGGAACCGTGACTTGTTCGTCTTTGTATTCCCTGGCTAGAATGTGGGCATACAGAAGACGCTCAACAAATATTTGTGGAATGAACGAATAAATGGCTTATGTGTAGAAAGTTCCAAATAGCTAATCTTTCCCCCCGCAACCCATAACACTCCCAGGAAAAAAGAAAGTTTGGTTAGGACAGTGGGCTCTAAGACGTCAACTTCTCAATGTTGGACTTGTCTCCTCGCTGAGGATATTAGGATATCTTAGAAGGAAGCACACAGAAAAAAATGCGTGGCTTTTTTTTTCTTTTTTTGTCTATGGAGCAGACTGTATCCAGTAAAAGATGTGGCACAGTAACTTTTCAAGATGTGACCTACTCCGTTTTTATTCCTTTTCATAACTTCTTGATAATTAAAAATTATTGCTATTATTTATGTTTCATGGTTTGAAAGGTTAGTTTATTTCTGATAGAAAGACACTATATAAGGGTGATAAACAACTAAACATAGTTATAAAGTTAATGTAAAACTGCAATGAAGTGACTGTGCAATGTTAAAGAAAGCGGCCTGGTAAGTCTTAAACACAGAATTTCTCACTTCCATTCCAGTGCTCTTTTCAGTAAACTATGGTCATATTTGCTTCAAGTTTCTTGGATTAGCTGTAGCAACATATAAAACAATATTCTGCTCTATGCCATTTCCATATTAATTTGTAAGAACTTATAAGGTATAAATTGCAGAGTTTTATCCAGGTCTCAGAAAAGTCATGTAGGTCTCCTAAAGTAACAACAGCAGTACTAAAAGATGTACAGGAAAAGTAACTTTAATGAATACAATACTAATATCCATTAGTTAAATGAAAGAGTGATTATTATGATCATGCAACCTATTCTTCTGGTTAAACAATACCACAAGTATTATTATTATAATGAATATATGGAAATTTTTTTAGATTAGGAAAATTATTCTATGCATAAGATAACTAATTCAGACAAGTTGAAATCTATTCTAAATTGAGCCACTGAGGAAAACAACAGAAATCTATATTGGGTTTCTCTTCTTCTTCAAAAACCCAAATTTTACAAGAAATTATACAAACATTTTTTAAAGTCAAGCATCTAACACACTATATTAAGAGATTGCTCATCTCTTATCCCATCACATCCTTAGTGCACAGTCTTTGCTTTGCTTGCTAATATATTCCCAGCTCTCTGCACATTATGCATTAAAATTACCAAACAGCTGATTTGTTGATTCTCTGAGAAGTGTTCAATCTCTTCTCCCCAAAGCAAATACACAGACAGAAACCTTTTCTTCATTGACCAGGGTACACCTACCCCAGTTATCTATTGAAGCCTTATTCAAATGAATGGAGAATAATATATGTAGCCATACAATATAACTATATTATCTGTATTACATACCATGGCCTAGGTTATGACTTCAACCAATAAAGGCAAAATCTGGAGGCATGTAATATACTGTTTTTCCATTTGTGTTGTTCACCAAATCATCTAACAAAAATTAACTTAGCACTCACTATGTGTCCAGCTCTGTTCTAGGTGTTAGATGCGCAATCTAGAGGGTGATACAAAACCAGAGAATGATACAACCTGTTTTAAGGCAACTTATCATTGTCCTTATAAAATGTTGTTTACTAAAGATAATTTTAAATTATTTAACTACATTAAAGAGAAATATCTGAAGTTTCTCAGATGCTCAGAGCAAATTATGAAGTCAATCCTAAAATTAATCTTAGAGAATTCTATTTCTTTCATACAAGTTATATATCAATGCTTAGAATATAAATACAAAGTAATTTGATTATAAATTGGAAAATTTCAACACAATAAAAGATTTTATTTGCCATTTTGAGGATCTTGAAGATGTCATGAAAACTGCACATTCTTATACAAATACTAGTTCTTCTGCTTAGGGATTTAGAGAATGTCCCTCTGGGTGGGAATATAACTTATTTAGTTAATTCTTGTGCCCCATGAATCAAGGAGATTTTGACAGAGCTGAAACAGATTTCAGAACATTTTACCAATTTTTAGAGCTTCGGACTTCTCTCAGACTCTCAATATTAGCAACAAATGTGGCAAAAATCATTTCAGGTTTAGTTTAATTTTAAGATATTTTCTCTTCCTAATAGAAAATAGAAAAATGATGCCAATTAAAGGCTTTTTTTTTCTTCTAAAGGGATTTTTAGGTGTGCTGATGAAAGTACGTATAGTGCATATACTTTTTAAATCATAATAATGCCCAGCACCCCTCCCCCAAGCTTCTCATATGCCACCAGCCCTACCTTTGATAATTACTGAAATAATTGAACTTAAGTGTGCATTAAATTTTCACTTTCTTCTTCTTCATTTCTATTTCTACTTGGAAAAAATTCCTCATTATTACTGTACCACTAAATTTAAGTTTTCCAGAACATATACAAGTGTACATTTGGACAATTTTCCTGTCTGTGATCATTCTGTGGTATAAAAGTCATATTGCTTCCACTCTTTTTTTCAGACTATTACCATTAGTTCACTGCTTCCTTTTTATTACACCTCTCTTTGGCTCAAGTAAAGGAACTTAATGCCAAGATCAAGATAGTTTTCTACTTTGATAAGTGTTATTACTTTAGAATTATGTGAGCATGATATTCACTTGCACTCTCTCTCAATTGTCCCCTTTAGATGAAGGTATGGTAACAGATAAGAGGCCCCTATTTCTTGAAGTTGGCAAGCACAGGATGAACTGAAAATACACTTTGTTTTATTGTTGTTATTTATCACACAAAATGCCAGTGATAAAAATTACATGCAAAATAACAATGCATTTAAAACAGGTTTTAAGACAATTTTCTGGAAAAGAAAAAAGTCTATAAAATATTAATAATAAAGAAACTAGAAATTGATTTAGTTATGGAAGCCCTTAATACTGGATTTAAGGTACAGGATGGTGTATACTTAGAAATTTAGACAGGTTCAAATTCTATTCCTGTCACATGCTAGCTATTTGGTGTAGTGTAGTGGCCCTCTGTTAATTGGACATCTACCTCATCTCCTCCCTTTTTCTGTCAAAGTCCATAACTTTATTTTGGTCTTTTATCTCTCCTCCACTCTCTTCCCACATGTTTGGATTGGGCCCCATCCTTGACTCCAAGTTAGAGAAGTGAACTTGTCCAAAGTTAATTGGTGCATCACATTGCTTCAGATCCCAAAGCTTGGCTCAGGCATGGGCATGAGACATGATCAGGGCAAGTAAAAGCAGTGAGGCTTCTCTGGGAATTGCTAGAGCAGAGGTAGTTGGTACTCTATCACCAGGCTTTACTTGAGAGATCTCAGGCTAGGTGCTGCCGCAGCTACCTCATTATTACCTATAGCCTGAAACTGAAGTCCACTCAGAGAAAACGTTGCTGAGAAAAGGTGTGAAAGTAAGTCCTGATGACTTTGTGCCCTGTGTTCACCTATGCCGGTGATAGGCACTATTTCTAGAATTCTCAGTTATATAAATATATACTTTCCTTTTTGGCTTAGGCCATTTGGGATTGATTTTTATGCAGTACTTAGTACTTGTACTAAATAATTTTCACTGACTCAGATTTTGATATCAGAATGTGATAATGTTAGAAGTGCTAGTTTCTCAAAGTTTGAAACTGGATGAGAAGAAATAGTATGTACAGTGGTGAGGTGCCCTGTATCCTAAACTGGGAGACTGGCAATTCTTATTCTCGGTAGTGAAATAGCTAATTAGAATGTTGCCTGTTGGATCATAGAATTTAGACAATGGGCCTATTAAGGCTGCAGAATTAGAGATTTGGTAGAAAAAATTCAGAATGCTGGAGTATGTTGGTTACATTTTGCACTTGATGAGGACCTATAAGAAACTGAAAAGCTTAGCTAAAACTGGCCTATCTGAAACCAAAGAAAAAAGAAAATGAATTTTTTCTACAAAAGCCAGTTTTGCTTAGGGCTTGCTATCTACATGCTTGAGAAACTATAAATCTGAGGACTGGCATGATGGAAATACTACCAAAACTAACAATCAGAGGCAAGGTGGCAGGTAATAATCAAGAACCTCATGTTATGTACTTCCTGCATCACAAGGGGACAATTGCTTCTGCAGAGCTGTGGCAGAAAAGAGAAAATTATACAGGATTTTGTCTACCCAGGCTTTCAAATTACCCATTGAGCTTGAAAAGAGAAGATGTAAATTCCAGAGCTAAGGCAGCACCATGCTTCTCAATAAAGCCAAAGACTGACAGTGACAGGGGGAAGCTTTTAGTTTTATTCATTTTCATTGGGGTCTTCTGATACTTGTAATTTGAAGTGTCCTTAGCTGTTAAGGATATACATAGATCCTTGGTTTCTTACATGTAAAATAGGAATAACAATAATTTTCTTCCAGATGATTTTAAGGATTAAATTAGACCGTACAAGTTGAAGTATTAAGCATAGTGCCTAGTACATAGTTGAGAATTGATATGGCAACAAATATTATTAGTATAGGTATTTCAAAGCTCCAAATAAGAAAGTTTAGAAAATTTAGGTAATTTAAAGTATAAAAATTTATATAGCGAATATTAAACTTGTAGAATTCATTATTCCAAGAGATAGTTCTGATGGTAAATACATTTAAAAAAAATAACAGCCCCATAATTATGTAATTAATGAAGTTAAAATTTTCTTACATACATTGATAGCAACATATGATTCTGAGCTAGTATCACTATTTTATTGCATTGTAAATATTTGTTTAAATTTATTTGTCTCCCAGCTAGACTATCTTTGCCTCATTTATGTTTAACCTACTGCTTGGATCACAGTAGGCTACTAATTTATGTTTGTTGATTTTATTTATGTGTGAGTTATTTAATTAATGAAAATCCTCATCTGCAACCATCAAAACAGAATCATATTTGGATCATAAATCGAATCAAAGTATTTTTTTGTTCAATGCCCACTTAAAAATACTCAATAAATTTGTGTACAAAACATGGCCTTAATTCCCGATTTATGCTGGAAAAATTTTACCATGATGTAGAGTTTTACCTGTTTGTCTTTCTAGGGCTCTTTTATACTGACTCTCCTTGTACTACTTCTCCAGTCTATTGAATTATATATAGTGTCCCCAGCCTTGGACCCAGGCCTAACTAATTATACTAAGCAGAATTACAAATTTTTGCTGAAGGTACTTGATAAATAAGAGCAGGGCTGAACCATAGAATCAAAAAGTGAAAGTAATTGTAAAAGGAATAAAAAATTAAAGTGAAATAAAGCCAGAAATGTTAAGCTTAGTAGGTTGAATTTAATTTCAGAATGGAAAAGTCAGGAATATATAGAAAATAGTCCAATATAATTTATTATAGTATAGCTATGTTGTTTACATATTCCATATTTTCCTGAAAGAACCAATTTTTTTATTTTCAATATAATATACAAAAATGCAATTTAATTTTTCTTTTTTTGTGAGATGTCATAAAACTCAATATACTTAGAAAAACATTTTTATTGGACTTTATATTTCAATTTTGCATTAAAGAATTGGCATATACCCATAATGTATTCAAAACTTTTATTGAGTACCCTTTGTGCTCTGGGCACTGTCTTGGTTCAGAGGATTCAAAGCCCTTGCCTTAAGAAACTTACAGCCAATAAGCAAAAGTAAGAAAGTAGCTATTGACAATACAAAATGTGAAGTGTTATGATGGTGAAGACACAGAGAATAGGCACCTAAACCAAGGGGAAAATTTGGAAGGGCTTAGAGAGTCTTCTAATCTGAATCTTGAAGGAGGAGTTAGCGAGGTCTATTGGGGCTGGGGTTGGGATTGAGATCTGGGAAATCATTCTCTACAAAGAAGCTGCAGTTCATGAAGAACCATAGTTGAGAGGAAAGTGTGGGCATTGGCGAACTACAAATAGTTTAACTTGATTGGAGTCATATTAGAAGAGTGATGAAGCGGGAGATTCTGGCAGTGGCCAAATTATGAAGAGCCTCATATACCTGCTAAGGTTTGCACTTAATTATAAGGCAGCCAGTATCCATTGAATGACTCTTGCAGGTGGATATGACATGATCTACTTTGCCTTTTAAAAGAATTCCTCTGGGGGGTGAGGAGAATGTCTAAGAAGGGGCAAGATGATAATCAAGAGATCAATTAAGCAAGGGGTAGTATCCAACCAAGATATAATACTTGCCCAAACAAAATTAATGGCATTAGGATGGAAAGAAGTGGATGAACTGAAATATTAAGAACATAGAATCTTCACAGCTTTGTGACCAATTGAATGTTGGTGGTGAAGTACAAATTTTTAATCTCTGGAAATGAATATATGCAGGTGTCATTCACTGAGACAGGGAACATATTGAGAGATCTAAGTATAAGATGAGTTTTATTTTTACATATGTTAAATTTTAAGAGCATTTGGGACATTAAAGTGAAAATGTCAGGTAAGCAACTAGTTTTACTAGAAAGATTGAGATTATCTTATTTTCCTTTTAGGTGATTGGTTTAGGGTAGAATATGTAACCAAGTTCTTATCAATTATATGTAATAGTAAATATGCTGAGACCTTCCGGGAAAGATTCCCTTCTTTGATAAAAATATATTTCTGTGGATAAGTCTTGCACCTTATTTTCTGTCTGAACATTGATTTATGGGGACCTGATGCTTGGAACTGCAGAAAGATTCTTTTGACCATGAGGCAAAAGCAAAGAAAATCACTAAGAAGTAGAACCAGAGCCCTGATATTCCTAAACTACTGAATTTACCAATTCTAGAACCATCCAACTATGGATTTATTTTAGATGAGATAATAAAAACAGTTATTGTTTGAGCAACTTTTCTTTTTCTGTTGTTTACACCTGGAAGATGTCTAACGTGAGGATTAAGAAGTAATTTGAAGATTATTCAGTGGAGTCTGTATAGGCAACTCTTTTAAAAGCTGAATGGTGATTAAGAGGGGAGAGATGTATTATTTAGATGGAGGTGTGGTATCAAGGAAAAGTTTTCTTTTTCTTTTTAATAGGAGACACTTAAGAATATGTAAATACTAACATTACCAGGGAAATTATAACTGAGAGAGAAATTGAAGACAAGAGAGTACAATGTATAGTGCTGATCGAGTAAAAAATCCTTTGGAGGAAGGAGGCTTCTTTCTTTTTGATAGCAGGCGAGGTGGCACAGGTGGATGAACATAAAGTTTAAATGGCAGGGAACATTCATTTATTTTATTCTGTTTCCCTCACAACTCTTTGTATATTGCTTTTATTTTTTTCAACAACCAGAACAGACTTTTATGTTTTGGATCATCACTGATTGAGACTACTAGAGATTTTTCTCTTTAACTCATCAGAAGAGAATGTCCTCCAGAAGAAAAATAGAGTATCATCAATATGTAAATACCCAGGTGAAGGAGAGCCTGTATGTTTGGAATGAGACAGACAGCAGCTGGCTGTGTCAGTAAATTGTCAAAATCAGATTTCTTGTGACCAGCTGGCTTACTGAAGCACATACTGTTCTGGAGAATCCAGAAGTCAAATTGGTACCAGCTGAGGAGACATATATTAAGCTGAAGGCCAAACTAAATAAAAAGATATAAGAAAAGGACAACTTGTAGAAGAGAAAAAATGTAGCATCCCAAAGAGTTATGTGATAGTTGTTTTTAAAGATACAGCTGTAGAGGTTTGCATTTTCAGCCTCAAAGTCCAAAAAGCATTCTCTCATTACACTCAGAGGAGGAATGGAAGCATTTCAACTGGCTATAGTAGGAACATACCGAGAAACCTCAGTCTGTTATGTACACGATTTCCATAAACTGACATTCTGCATTTAGCTCTTTCTTAACTGGATGGTACCAAGAAATGAAATCCAAGATCCATCACTGCAATTAACTTGAGTATACAATGGCATTATTTGCCTCCCCAAAAGTTATGACTGATGTTAAATTATTACTGAACATTGAAGTTAGACTTGATTCTTAAATGGAACAACAGTAGACTGAAGGTATGCTTTTTTATTTAGAAATATACCTCTCCTATAAGATGCTGTACATAGATATCCATGCCTTTAACATTGTTTCCAGATGTACTTTTGGCAAACTTTTAATTTTTTATTTAGCTAAACCTGTTTCTTAAACCATGTGAATGATTATATATCACAGAATAGAACCATTTTGAGGCTGAAGATTGAAATAGAAGATCCTAGTTGATTACATATTTAAGTGATTTCTGGTTCCCAAATGATATGGAGTGCAAGAATAATAATGACCCCATCCATAGCTTAATTTCTTTACATACATGCCAAAAAAATTCAAAAATCAAATCAATCATCCCCTGATTTATGTGTTCTGAAAGCAATGAGAAACGATTAATGAAGTTGTGCATCTTTCAAAAAGCGATTAAGCAGGTAGAGAGGAACTGGCAAGTGTTCAAAAAAATATCTTATTTAGTGTTTGGGCCAAAACTGTAAATTATTCTCAAGTTATTTTCAGTGTACATTTCAATGTTCCAGTGAACTCAGAAGAATTCTATTTGTTCAGCTGGAAGATGTTCTTCTTGGCATAATACCAAATTTACAAGAGCAATGAGAGAAAGTGAAAACATTTTGAACATTTTGAGTGTAAGGAAGTAATACCATAAAACGTAATACAGAGTATATTTTACAAGGAATTAAATATTTCTTTTCTATATTTTTATGATTCTGAGAACACTATTCAAATTTACCAATTAGCTGAATATTTGAAAAGTATTTGACTTTGTTGTAAGTGAGGCATTAGTACTTATACTAGTAATTATAATGTGTAATTGTAATTGTTAATGTCTTTCCTGCCACTTCTTTTTTCCCTTCCCCTTGTATTTCTATTTTTTTGACCTGTTAGTGTAATGTTAAATAAATTGTCATTAATAAATCAGTGACACGAGGCTACAAAATAAATAAATGAATAAAAACTTGTGGGATACATGTTGGCATTAAAAAAAAGTTTTTAAAAAGTTTTAAAATTATTTCTTTATATTTTCATTCTATAAAAGTCATAGATATTAAAGAAAAATTGCAAAATGCAGGATGAGATAATGAAAAAGTAAAACAATATCTTCCATCGTCTTACTACCTAAAGATAACCAATAATAATATAAATTTTTCCAGCCTTTAACTTTATGACTAGGCTTTAAAAAATTAAAATGTTTAGTGTAATACTTTATGTGTAATTTGTATCATGGTATTTCAGTAAAAATTATATGAAAGTATTATATATTATATATATTTATTTATATATATATATATATACCTCTTTATAATGACTGTGTAATAGTCTGCTTAGTGAACATTTAGAATGATTATAATCTTTCACCATCATAAGTATTATTATGTTTTATAATAGTGGTACATTATTTATAGTAGTTTCCTCAAATTTGTTAAACAAATATTTGTTGAACAGCTATTTTATGCTAAGCACAAGAGGTGTTATGATACAATTCTTACCTTGAGAAGAGCATAACAAAGTAAAAAAAAAAAAAAAGACTGCAAAATAAACAGAAAATGCATCTAAGATTTTGAAAGATTGATATGATAGTGGGCTAAGGCATTAATGGTGCCAGAAAACTGAGACTCCTGTACCACAAGAGCCACCTTTATAGAGAAGCTTGCACCAGGGCTGAGGTCCACATCTTGGAGTTCACTTGTTACAGGCCAAATTTTACCCTTCTGCCAAACCCTACTTTTTCTTTGATATGAGAATAAGCTGGGTCATTGTAAAGTAGTAAGAAGCTCTTGTATTCTTGGCAGTTTACCACAATGGGCAATATTCAGTCAAACCTTTTGAGGAGGTCCTTCAAAAAGAAAGCAATATTGGAGAAGTGAGGTGGAACTGCTACACATTTGCTCCATAACTCTAGGTGCCATTGATGATCCCGTTAGACTATCTACTTTGGGGAATTTTCCTAATTTTAACATCTACTATTAAAATATAAGCTCCATGAGAGCAAGAATATCTGTACAGAACCTTGAACAATTCCTTGCACAAAGGTGTTTAATAAATACGTATTGATTCTCTATGGAAAAAATCAGTACCTATTCCAATAAGCTGTTCCACACTTTCAACCTCTGGGCTTTTGACTTATACCTCTCTTAGTATTGCCTATAGGGCATATGCTGCAATGGCCTAAATATAACAATACTGTAAATTTAGGGCCTTCTATAGGTAAAGGAACATAAAATAAGTAAAAGTGTCATTTAAATAGACTATTCTCTTTCTCCATCACCCCAAACTTAAGAAATTATGTAGGATTCTATCAATGGGTCTTTTCAATAGCAGGGCATCTGTGTTCCAGGTGTTCTGCCTGTTCACTTGGAAGGCTGCTACTTTTGCCCAGAGGCTGTCCTTTTCTTTCCTGAGTGCTTTTCATGCTGCTGTGAAAAGGACTACAAATCCTGATAAGAATTTAGGCTAAGGAAGTAGATTATCAGTTAAAAGGGATGGTACGTAAATAGAACATTTACCTGAAAGTTAATTCTGAGGTTCACTAACAGAATTCTGTCATGTAGTTAAAGGAGTATACTTAGGGTCTAGACTTACTGGAGACTTGAAGTTTTTGGCTCTAGTTTTTTGATGCTTGGGGTTGGTTCATTCCAAAGGTGAACATACACAAGGACATATTTTTTATATTATTATTCAGTCCTTGTGTTGGGGTGTAAATATCTTATTCTTGTCACATGAGTCAGTTAAATTGAAAAACTAGTTTACTTAGTGGATATGTATCAATGATGCTATTAAAAAGATGCTGGCAAGTCCTGTCAGCTTTACAATAATCAAAAACCTCCATTTTTGTTATCCAGGGTATAATAAAGTTAAAAAGAATAAAATGGTCTTCCCCAATGCAACTTATACTCCAGTGATTACCTGAAGAGGGCACATTTCTCACACTTCTGTATTTTATTAATGCTATAGCTATACTCTCACCCACCTTTTCAAGGCTGATAAATATTTTCTTATCTTTGAGACTCAGCTAAATGACATACATACCTTTGGAAAATGCATGTGCTAAACGATATCTCTATCAAAACATTTATGTCATTTTGGCATAATTAGTGTCTATTGCCCTAACTAGAACATGGGTTCCTCAAAAATTAATTCCAATAGAAGGTTGCTGAATAAGAACATTTAGTCTGCAAGTCTAAAACCTGATGTTTTGAATATGTATTGATATATTAACTAGACAAGCCTTCTATTTGATCAAGTGTTTAAAAAGTACATTTCAACTTTAATATCTCATGTATATATGATGGATCATTGGTCAATACATGTCAACTATTAATCTGAAGTAGCAGAAGTCATGCCACCAGTTAATCTCTGCTAAACATTTACTTTACATTATATTTGAAAAAGGAAAAGAAATTATTTTTCTTTTCTTTGAAGTTGATAATACTTGTAAAGGATTGTTTCTTGTTTTATTCTGCTTAGCTTTACTTTTTGGATTTGTTACTTTTTTACCCAAATTTCTTTTTTTCTTGGTTTTTTTGGTAAAAATACATAGTGCACATAGAGCACTTTGCTTTTATTCTTTTATTTATTTATTTATTAACATCTTTATTGGAGTATAATTGCTTTACAATGGTGTGTTAGTTTCTGCTGTATAACAAAGTGAATCGGCTATATGTATACATATATCCCCATATCTCCTCCCTCTTGTGTCTCCATCCCACCCTCCCTATCCCACCCCTCCAGGTGGTCACAAAGAACCAAGCTGATCTCCCTGTGCTATGAGGCTACTTCCCACTAGCTATCTATTTTACATTTGGTAGCATATATATGTCAATGCCACTCTCTCACTTCGTCCCAGCTTACCCTTCCCCCTCCCCATGTCCTCAAGTCCATTCCCTACATCTGCGTCTTTATTCCTGTCCTGCCCCTAGGTTTGTCAGAACGATTTTTCTTTTTTTTTAGATTCCATATATATGTGTAAGCATACGGTATTTGTTTTACTCTTTCTGACTTATTTCACTCTGTATGACAGACTCTAGGTCTATCCACCTCACTACAAACAACTCAATTTCGTTTCTCTTTATGGCTGAGTAATAGTCCATTGTACATATGTGCCACATCTTCTTTATCCATTCATCTGTCGATGGACACTTAGGTTGCTTCCATGTCCTGGCTATTGTAAATAGAGCTGCAATGAACATTATGGTACATGACTCATTTTGAATTATGGTTTTCTCAGGGTATATGCCCAGTAGTGGGATTTCTGGGTCACATGGTAGTTCTATTTTTAAGGAAACCCATACTGTTCTCCATAATGGCTGTATCAATTTACATTCCCACCAACAGTGAAAGAGAGTTTCCTTTTTTCCCCACCCTCTCCAGCATTTATTGTTTGTAGATTTTCTGATGATGGCCGTTCTGACTGGTGTGAGGTGATACCTCATTGTAGTTTTCATTTGCATTTCTCTAATGATTAGTGATGTTGAACATCCTTTCATATGTTTGTTGGCAATCTGTATATCTTATTTGGGGATATGTCTATTTAGGTCTTCTGCCCATTTTTGGATTGGGTTGTTTGTTTTTTTACATTGAGCTGCATGAGCTGCTTGTATATTTTGGAGATTAATCCTTTGTCAGTTGCTTTGTTTGCAAATATTTTCTCCCATTCTGAGGGTTCTCATTTCGTCTTGTTTATGGTTTCCTTTGCTGTGCAAAAGCTTTTAAGTTTCATTAGGTCCCATTTGTCTTTTTTTAAATTTTGTTTCCATTTCTCTAGGAGGTGGGTCAAAAAGGATCTTGCTGTGATTTATGTCATAGAGTGTTCTGCCTGTGTTTTCCTCTAAGAGTTTTAGAGTGTCTGGCCTTACATTTAGGTCTTTAATCTATTTTGAGTTTATTTTTGCATATAGTGTTAGGGAGTTTTCTAATTTCATTCTTTTACATGTAGCTGTCCAGGTTTCCCAGCACCACTTATTGAACAGACTGTCTTTTCTCCATTATATATTCTTGCCTCCTTTATCAAAGACAAAGTGACCATATGTGCGTAGGTTTATCTCTGGGCTTTCTATCCTGTTCCATTGATCTATATTTCTGTTTTTGTGCCAGTACCATACTGTCTTGATGACCGTAGCTTTGGAGTATAGTCTGAAGTCAGGGAGCCTGATTCCTCCAGCTCCATTTTTCTTTCTCAAGATTGCTTTGGCTCTTTGGGGTCTTTTGTGTTTCCATACAAATTGTGAAATTTTTTGTTCTAGTTCTGTGAAAAATGCCATTGGTAGTTTGACAGGGATTGCGCTGAATGTGTAGATTGCTTTGGATAGTATAGTCATTTTCACAATGTTGATTCATCCAATCCAAAAACATGGTATATCTCCCCATCTGTTTGTTTCATCTTTCTTTCATCAGTGTCTTATAGTTTTCTGCATGCTGGTCTTTTGTCTTCTTAGGTAGGTTTATTCCTAGGTATTTTATTCTTTTTGTTGCAATGGTAAATGGGATTATTTCCTTAATTTCTCTTTCAGATTGTTCATCATTAGTGTATAGGAATGCAAGAGATTTCTGTGCATTAATTTTTTATCCTGCTACTTTACCAAATTCATTGATTAGCTCTAGTAGTCTTCTGGTAGCATCTTTAAGATTCTCCATGTAGAGTGTCATGTCATCTGCAAACAGTGACAGTTTTACTTCTTCTTTTCCAATTTGGATTCCTTTTATTTCTTTTTCTTCTCTGATTGCTGTGGCTAAAACTTCCAAAACTATGTTGAATAATACTGATGAGAGTGGGCAACCTTGCCTTGTTCCTGATCTTAGTGGAAATGGTTTCAGTTTTTCACCATTGAGAACGATGTTGGCTGTGGGTTTGTCATATATGGTCTTTATTATGCTGAGGTAAGTTCCCTCTGTGCCTCCTTTCTGGAAGGGTTTTATCATAAACAGGTGTTGAATTTTGTCAAAAACTTTTTCTTCATCTATTGAGATAATCATATGGTTTTTCTCCTTCAATTTATTAATATGGTTTATCACATTGATTGATTTGTATGTAGTGAAGAATCCTTGCATTCCTGGGATAAACCCCACTTGATCATGGTGTATGATCCTTTTAATAGGCTGTTGGATTCTGTTTGCTAGTATTTTGTTGAGGATTTTTGTATCTATGTTCATCAGTGATATTGGTCTGTAGTTTTCTTTCTTTGTGACATCTTTGCCTGGTTTTGGTATCAGGGTGATGGTGGCCTCGTAGAATGAGTTTGGGAGTGTTCCTCCCTCTGCTATATTTTGGAAGAGTCTGAGAAGGATAGGTGTTAGCTCTCCTCTAAATGTTTGATAGAATTCGCCTGTGAAGCCATCTGGTCCTGGGCTTTTGTTTGTTGGAAGATTTTTAATCACAGTCTCAATTTCAGTGCTTGTGATTGGTCTGTTTATATTTTCTATTCCTTCCTGGTTCAGTCTCAGAAGGTTGTGCTTTTCTAAGAATTTGTCCATTTCTTCCAGGTTGTCCATTTTATTGGCATATAGTTGCTTGTAGTAATTTCTCAAGATCCTTTGTATTTCTATAGCGTCAGTTGTTACTTGTCCTTTTTCATTTCTAATTCTGTTGATTTGAATCTTCTCCCTTTTTTTCTTGATGAGTCTGGCTAATGGTTTATCAATTTTGTTCATTTTCTCACAGAATCAGATTTTAGTTTTATTGATTTTTGCTATCATTTCCATCATTACTTTTTCATTTACTTCTGATCTGATCTTTATGATTTCTTTCCTTCTGCTAATTTTGGAGTTTTGTTGTTGTTGTTCTTCTTCTTTCTCTAAATGCTTTAGGTGTAAGTTTAGGTTGTTTATTTGAGATTTTTCTTGTTTCTTGAGATAGGATTGTAATGCTATAAACTTCCCGCTTAGAACTGCTTTTGCTGCATCCCATAGTTTTTGGGTCATCGTGTTTTCAGTGTCATTTGTTTCTAGGTGTTTTTTGATTTCCTCTTTTATTTTTTCAGTGACCTCTTGGTTATTTAGTAGTGTATTATTTAGTCTCCATGTGTTTTTACTTTTTATTGTAATTGATATCTATTTTTTTTCCTGTAATTGATATCTAGTCTCATAGCGTTGTGGTCAGAAAAGATACTTGATGCAATTTCAATTTTCTTAAATTTACCAAGCCTTGATTTGTGACCCAAGATATGAACTATCCTGGAGAATGTTTCATGAGCGCTTGAGAAGAAAGTATATTCTGTTGTTTTTGGATGGAATGTCCTATAAATATCAATTAAGTCCATCTTATTTAATATATCATTTAAAACTTGTGTTTCCTTATTTATTTTCATTTTGGATGATCTGTCCATTGGTGAAAGGGGGGTGTTAAAGTCCCCTACTATGATTGTGATACTGTCAATTTCCCCTTTTATGGCTGTTAGTATTTGCCTTATGTATTGAGGTGCTACTATGTTGGGTGCATAAATATTTACAATTGTTATATCTTCTTCTTGGTTTTATCCCTTGATCATTATGTAGTGTCCTTCTTTGTCTCTTGTAATAGTCTTTATTTTAAAGTCTATTTTCTCTGAAATGAGAATTGCTACTCCAGCTTTCTTTTGATTTCCATTTGCATGGAATATCTTTTTCCATCCCCTCACTTTCAGTCTGTATGTGTCCCTAGGTCTGAAGTGGGTCCCTTGTAGACAGCATATATGCATGTCTTGTTTTTGTATCCATTTGCCAGTCTGTGTCTTTTGGTTGGAGCATTTAATCCATTTACATTTAAGGTAATTATCGATATGTATGTTCCTATTACCAATTTCTTAATTGTTTTGGGTTTGTTATTGTAGGTCTTTTCCTTCTCTTATGTTTCCTGCCTAGAGAAGTTCCTTTAGCGTTTGTTGTAAAGCTGGTTTGGTGGTGCTGAATTCTCTTAACTTTTGCTTGTCTGTAAAGGTTTTAATTTCTCCATTGAATCTGAATGAGATCCTTGCTGGGTAGAGTAATCTTGGTGATAGGTTTTTCCTTTTCATCACTTTAAATGTGTCCTGCCACACCCTCTGTCTTGCAGAGTTTCTGCTGAAAGAGCAGCAGTTAACCTTAGGGGGATTCCCTTTTATGTTATTTGTTGTTTTTCCCTTGTTGCTTTTCATATTTTTTCTTTGTATTTAATTTTTGACAGTTTGATTAATATGTGTTTTGGCATGTTTCTCCTTGGATTTATCCTGCATGGGACTCTCTGTGCTCCCTGGACTTGATTGAGTATTTCCTTTCCCATATTAGGGAAGTTTTCAACAATAATATCCTCAAATATTTTCTCAGTCCCTTTCTTTTTCTCTTCCTCTTCTGGGACCCCTATAATTCGAATGTTGGTGCATTTAATGTTGTCCCAGAGGTCTCTGAAACTGTCCTCAATTCTTTTCCTTCTTTTTTCTTTATTCTGCTCTGTGGTAGTTGTTTCCACTATTTTATATTCCAGGTTACTTATCCCTTCTTCTGCCTCAGTTATTCTGCTATTGATTCCTTCTAGAGAATTTTTTATTTCATTTATTGTGTTGTTCATCATTGTTTGTTTGCTTTTTAGTTCTTCTAGGTCCTTGTTAAATGTTTCTTGTATTTTCTCCATTCTATTTCCAAGATTTTGGATCATCTTTACTATCATTACTCTGAATTCTTTTTCAGGTAGACTGCCTATTTCTTCTTCATTTGTTAGGTCTGGTGGGTTTTTACCTTGCTCCTTCATCTGCTGTGTGTTTCTCTGTCTTCCCATTTTGCTTAACTTACTGTGTTTGGGGTCTCCTTTTCGAAGGCTGCATGTTTGTACTTACCATTGTTTTTGGTGTCTGCCCCCAGTGGGTAAGGTTGGTTCAGTGGGTTGTGTAGGCTTCCTGGTGGAGGGGACTGGTGCCTGTGTTCCGGTGGATGAGGCTGGATCTTCCAGGTGGGCAGGAATGTGTCCGGTGGTGTGTTTCGGGGTGTCTGTGAACTTATTATGATTTTAGGCAGCCTCTCTGCTAATGGGTGGGGTTTTGTTCCTTTCTTGCTAGTTGTTAGGCATGGGGTGTCCAGCACTGGAGCTTGCTGGTCGTTGAGTGGAGCTGGGTCTTGGCATTGAGACAGAGATCTCTGGGAGAACTCACCCAGATTGATATTACCTGGGGCCAGGAGGTCTCTGGTGGTCCAATGTCCTGAACTCGGCTCTCCCACCTCAGAGGCTCAGGCCTGACACCCAGCCAGAGCACCAAGACCCTGTCAGCCACACAGCTCCATTCTGCTCTTGCCCCTTAAATTCCACCCCAAATTTCTTAATTTGTATCCAAACATGATCAGATATTTCCATTTACCATCATTTGTTATCCCACATACCGTACTCATCTTTAAATAAATATCTAATTACATAATTTAATACTTGGAAAATGTGAATGTTGTTATTGTTCTCAGAGTTCTACTTTCCTTCCTTAAATCCAAACAAATCTTTTACAATTTCTCAAAGACCATTCTGTAGCCATAAGTGCTTATCTTTAGGGGTTTCTCTTTGGCCTGTTGCTTTACTCTAAATATTTCTGAAAACTCATCTTCCTGACTTGACCTGAAGTTCTACAAGTCTAAACCATAAGGAAAGCGAATTCAGCAAAAAGCAACTCTGTTTGCACAAGAACATTGAGCTATTTAACATGCTAACCTATTGGGGCATGTGTAAATGACACAGCAGTTGGCAATGCTTAATTAAAGCATTAATAGTAAATGGAAGCATTAAGATTTATTTATCATTTGAGGAAATTAGTAATTCAGTAATCCTTGAATAAAATTCATGAAGAACAGCTTAATTATATTTTCTTCAGCAACAAAACCGAATAACTTATTTAAATTTTAAAATACCCCTGAGATTTCATCAGGGAGTCTATGAAGCTGATGAATTTGTATTACCCTTCATACAAGAGGAATTCATTCAAAGCAATTTTGCCAAGACATGTTGATAGCGTAGCTAATGGATAAAATTAATTTGAAAGATAAAAGTTAGAATATAAGTAATATTGAATAAATTATCTATTGTAAAAAAAATCACATCCTCCTTTTCTTTAAAGAACAAGAAAGAGAGACAACTTTGAAAATATTAAATACACTTAAATTATTTTTCTAGGCTTTTATCTGCAATATTGTGTATTCATCATACTAAGGAAAAGTTTTTAATTAATTTTTAATTAAATTATACTTGTCCATGGGACTTTAAACAGCACAACATTGTCCTGCTTCCTAGAATGTTTTTTTTTCTTGTGTATGCCTTAAACACTTATTCTTTAAGAGTTATCTTGAAAATACTGCCTCTGAAAATGCATTTTTGACTTCTTCAAAATAATTAAATATGCTCTTAATTTTTAAATTTAATTAAGCCCAAAATGTCATAAGCTTGGGATTGATTTATATTAACAGTCTCATCTGAAAGGTAGAGCAAAGGTGGAAATGAAATAAGAACATTCATTATTATTTTTTAATAAGCTAGAATCTTTTAACACTTATTTGCTGTATAATTATGGCCAAGTTAACAAATATCTCTGAAATTCTCTTTCTTCATCTTGATTTAGAAAAAGATAATTATAATTAGTCCCTAGAGTTCTTGTGATGATTAAATGAGTTAATCCCATCTCTTGACCAGGAAAAAGTGATAGGTTTAACTCAATCATCTGATCTGATCTGAGGCTGGTGAAATTTATGGTCTGTACTAATGGATGGAGTCCCATAAATCCCTCCCTATTACCAATTAACTAGGCCTTACTATGGGGATACTCTGAACTCAGCTGCATTCTCAATTTAGTACTTAGAAGTTTCTATTACAAAGTCATCTCATCCCTCCCTATAGAGGGTCCATGGTGGGCCAACTTCTTGTCAACTCTTAGATATCTCTGTGTTTTACAGTGTGGTTCATGGGGAATTCTGGATTGCTCCTATGTCATACACAATCAGTGGGGAACTAGGTTTTGGAAAGTTTCTTTTCTCACCCCTAAAAAAAATTTCTAATTTTCCATTTGAAACACAATTTTTTAAATAGTTAAAATTGACTGGATATGTAGACAAAATAGATTAAGATAAAAATTACGGGACTTAGCCTATTGAATCTACATTTAGCATAGCATCCCTTTGGGGATTTGTTACTTCAGTAGTTATTGTATTCTCCAAAATATTTATTAAAACACTAATAATTTTGAGAAATGTAACAATAAAATATTATTCTTGTCACTTTTCTCCATAACTGTGAGATACTAAGAGCCTTGGTGACAAAAACATCTGTTAAATACTAATACTTTTAATAAAAGTATTAATCTTATCAATATTTCTTGTTAATTGAACAACAAGATGAATTGTTCAATACTTTGGTTCAATACTTATTATTCAATGAGCATTAGATATCCCTGAGTCTTGTCCAACACTTATAAAGTGTTATGAACTGAATGTTTTTGTCCCTCCAAAATTCATATTTTGAAATCCTAACCTGCAGTGTGACAATATTTGGATATAGGGCCTTTATGGAAGTAACTAAGGTTAAATGAGGTCATAAGGATGGGGCCCTGATCCAGTAGCAGTACTGCCTTTTAAGAAAATAATTACTGTCCTTTTAAGTGTACAGCAAATACCAGAGAGGAAGTTCTCTCTCTCTCTCTCTCTCTCTCATACACACACACACACACACACACACACACACACACACACACACACTTACACAGAAAAGGGCATGTGAGGAAGCAGCAAGAAGGCTCTGTCTGCAAGCCAGAAAACGAGTTCTCATCAGGAACTGGATTGCTCAGGACCATGATCTGGGATTTCTAGCCTCCAGAACTGTGAGAAGTAAATTTCTGTTGGCACCCAGTCTGTAGTATGTTATTATGGCAGCCCAGGTAGACTAAGACACATACTAATGACAATTATTTTTATAAAATTTGTAGCATTACTGACTATGTTATTATGTACCCCATTACTTACAATATTTTATTAGTCATATTGTAGAAAACTGAAAACAAACAAAAGAGTTTTCAAAATAATAAGCACATATTCTGGATTCGTATATGCCTATATACTATAAGATAAACAATATTTGGCTCACAGTAGTTTTTCCCTTAAAGAAAGTTGCAGCTGTGTTAGGCACAAAAGACATACAGAAGATAAAATTACAGACCAGTGTAAAAAACTAAAATTAACACTAGGAAAATTTTGATGTACGTGGTCTGCCATAGGTATATGTAAATCCATTTCTGTGTTTTTATCCACTAGTTCAAAGTTTTTCCTCTCTATTCTTTATAGCTAAATATTTCCAGGCTAACAAATACCTTAAAATTGTGTGGTTCCTTAATTGCTCTTACTGTTATTGAGGAAAGTAATCTGATTAAACAGTGGCAGAAGGTTGTGAGAGATTTAACCTTGTGGATATTTGCATTTTAATTGAACTGACTGGAAGAAATAATGTTTATTCCAATGGAGAACATTTATATTGGCAAAATTTCATCACTGTGGCCAATCATTTGTGGCCGATAAGTAGCTCTTGCCTACCCCTTATATGTGTAAGTGCTAACCTGATGGGATATTTACAAATGGACAAATTCATCACCTTAATCACAAACCTTGACATGTTTAAGAAACAAAAATCCAAGTGGTCTAGGAGAGCTTCATGTAAGACATAAAATTTGCCCTAGTTTTTGAAGGTGAGGTAAAATATAGCTAATCAAAGAAAAAGTAAAGAAAGACAAAGGCACCAAAGGATGAATGATCAAGACAAGTCTGGGGATAGTCTTCAAGGATGATTTTAATAAGAAGTATTCATTTTAACAATATCTTTTATTTGCCCTAGCTGCTTCCCCCGCATCTCCACCCCCAGCCCCCAGTGGCCATTCGTTTTCAGATACAAAGGAGAATGTTTCTGGTAACTTTGTTAAGATCTACTCAATGCTCAAAGTGAGTCTGAATAGTTAAGTTTGAGAACTGTCGCTTTTGTTTCCAAATACAATTATTTGATTCATTGAAATAAAATTAAGAACTTGACTTGGCTTTTAAATATGGAAAACTCATTCCTAATCATGGTCCTAACTGAGTGAGTGTGTTATTGATGTGTGCCTGAAAACCTGTCAGCTCAACAGGAAGAAAAAAACAATGCCTGATGCTCTGAACATCTTCCTTTGAAACCCATTCCCTATGTTTATGTCTCAGATCAGTCCATTTTGCTTAGCTTCTGGGAATCCTTCGCTAGTTCTACTTCGTTATAAACAATATTTATAATTTCATAGCTAGAGTTATAGGTATAAAAGGTAAAAGCAGTATTTTAACATTTTCACTTCTAAGATTTCCATCTTGGTCCTATTTTTTTAATAGTTGCCTATTAGTATTTTATGGCTATCTTAGCATCTCAATTTAAATTAAAAATTTTAAGAATTCATTTTCCCCTCTATTCTTTATACAACTCCTTTATCCATCAGGGTTTAGGTGTTCATTCATCCTGGCCTTTTAATTTCATGATTTTGGTTTTGTAAATGGTCCCTTGATCCTTAGCTGATTATTCAAATTTATATATAAGGAATGATGTTGATCAGAATAGGAAGTTTTTGTGAGTTTCCAGTGCAGCTGTGCATGTCTCTCACTGCTTGCACACTGGCCTTCTTGCTGATCCTTGTACACATCGATTCCACTCTTGCTTCAGAGCTTTTGCACTAATAGTTTTCCTTTGACTAGAATGTTCTTCCTCTGCATGGCTCTCCCCTTCTATTCTTTTAGGTTGCTGTTCAAAATCACCTCCTCAGGAGACAATTCCTGGCCACACTCCCTATCATCACAGCACCATTTCATTGTTAGGCTCCCTCTTCTGCTTTAATTTTCTTTCTCTCGCTTAGTAGTATGTAATTAGAGTATATCAATTGAATTTATTTGCTTCACGCATGTTTCCCTGCTAAGAATGTAAAATGTAAGTTTCATAGGGGCAAGAACTTTTCATTATTCACTGTCGTATTCCCATGTCTAGAACACTCTCTGATGCATACTAAGCATTTAGTAAATATTTATTTATTGAATAAGTTATGAATACATGCCCTTCTCCCCCCCCACCCCCCCCACCCCCACCCAACACACACACTGAATGAGAAATCTGAACTCTGGGTTCTATAAGTACATGGGTCTTGTGAAGAGGCCAACTTTTCTTTCCAGGCCTTGGTTGGGGAGAGGACAGACTCGCCCAGACTCTCATTTATTGTGAAAGTCAGGAGGGCATGGTTAGAGCTCTCCTATCCTTTTCTTCCTTTCTGCTCCTTTTGTGGTAGTTGATAAATACCTCAAATCCCTATTTTCCTTAAATCTGCCCCTCTCCCACAAGTCAGGAAAATCTCTCCCTTTGTTTAGAAACCAATTCTCAGGGCTATACTGGGAGCAGATGCTGCAACGAGCTTCCTAATACACATGAATAGGGAAAGAGGTTGTCCCATTTGTTTTATAAACAGTCCTTCATTTAATTACTGTAAATATGTGATCCAACCTTCCTTTCTTTTATCCATACCATCTAGCTCTGTTCAAGACTCTCTGAGTCTCCACCAAGGAGATGCTCCCAGGTAGCCTTCTGGCAATGCTTTGAGAAATAATAAATAAAATGAACAATCCCATGATAATGGTTGTTTCAATGTAGATTTCTTAGCATTTTAAAGAGCTTTGGTGGGGAGGGGGAAATAGATATGCCCAGTCTACCATCTGGGTCTTGAAATAATATTTCAATCAGGAGACTTTTAAGAGCTTATGCTTTTACATAATTTCTCCCATGGCTACTCAGAAACTATCTCAGAGTACTAAATTAATAGAATTATTGAGGTTTCTCTACTTCCTGTATTAGCTTTCCAAATTCTTCTTGTATTTGATTAACAAGACACAGACTGCAAGAAAAATTCAGGTTAACCTCTAAAAAGAAATTGCAACTTCTATAAACAAACAAAAAAGGAAAAATTAAGGCAGAAGAAAAATGAAAGAAAACAGTACTCAAACTCTTAAACATCCTCATAGTTCCGACTTTCCCTCAAAATCCAAAAACCCAACCCATACATTTCAGAAGCACAAAGACCTCCTAAAGCTCTTTATAGGCCCTATCCACAAAGCCTAGGAAACTTCTCTGTAGGCATAAATACAATCAAATTTATGAGCCATCCTAGCTAGCAAGGGGAGGGAAAAAATGCATTTTGTTTCATCCGCCCCAGGTTGAAATATGTTGTTTTTCTTTCTTTAATGATTGAATTAATCCTGTAAATTTAACAGTTCAACAATAAGTTCAGTGGGCTTAATTATTCAGTTTGCCTTTTTTCTTCTTCTTCTTCTTCTTCTTCTTCTTCTTCTTCTTCTTCTTTTTTTTTTTGGTAAAGCTTTCCTAGCTCTATTGTACTGCTGTAGTCATTGAAGAAGTTAGGGTAGCGACTCTGGTAGATATGGTGCCACCAACACTCTTTAAATTCCAGTAATTGCCCTGGACAAAGAAATACCCACATGCTAGGGACAGTAGAAATTGTGCCACTTTTCAGGTCCACTCCCACACTAATCCACTCTCCTAGCGCTGGGCTATAAAGGGCCTGACCCTCGTAGGTGGGAGATGAGGAATGTGGCATTTACCTAATTTGGGAGCTTCTGCTCAAATGTAGGTATTGTTTAGTTGGTATGTTCTAAGAGAGCCTATCTTTTAAAAGTCTCTTTTCTGCCTCATACTTTTTCCCCCTGGGGAGAAAATAAAGCTGAAAAAACATCAAAATTTAAGAGGTCAGGAGCTAACAGCTGTGAAGACAGCCACACAATTCTTACAGCAATGAGCAACAAAATGTTTGCTTTCCGGTTTATTTTATTAGTTCAATACTATTTTCATAATTAAAAAGAAAAAAAGATTTAAAATGCCATAGAGAATTAAAGGTCCTAAAAATTAACATATTTATCTTTATCATATTTCTAGAACTTAAGAGCCCTCACCCCAAAATCAAATCAGTCATAGGCTAGACCTGATAGATTAGTAATAAACATTGGATAATATAATATGATTAATCAATGTAGTAAAATATAAGGTGAATAGGATAGTTGGCTCCGATAACAAGATTTTTTTAACGTTAGAACCAAATGACCAAATCATTCAGACACATCCCAAATTGTAGTTTTTGGAGTTCAAAAGAGCTGGTGTGATTCCCAAGTTGATCACTTGCTGAGTTGTGTCATCTCTGGGTATTAATTTTCTTATTAGAAAATGTAATTATAAAGCTTACATCAGAGAGTATTATCAGAATTAAATGAGATAATATATGTACACCACACAACAGTAGCTAATGTGCCTATTTTACAGTGACAAAGGTCACAAATTAGTTTCAGAACACCTGGGTTTGAGTATCAACTGAGCCACTTACTAACTTTGAGTCTTTTAAAGTTTATTGACCCTGACCTTTTAATACCTTCATGAGGATTAAATTAATGAAGTTAATTCATTTATTTAAACAATTTTTACTTGGTATAAAACAGTGGACCCAAAACACACCGGTCCACATTAAACTGAGTCTAGTAGTTTTACCAAAATTTTACATACAGCAGTAATTTAAAATAAATGAAGATCAGTTCTATCTAAAGATAGAGTTATAGCTCTTCTACTCTCTGAGTGTTATTAAAGAGCAGGGACGGAATCACCAAAAGGATCCCCTTTCTAGTTCCAAGTCTTGTCTTTAGCTAAAAAACAGGTTGACACATTTTAAGGAAGATTTTTTTAAAGAGGCAGTGGAAAGAGACAAAATAAATTATATAATTAAGAAAAAAGACATAGAGGAAATTTAACTCATTGGCACTAATTTTGGTAGCTGTAGTGTGCCCACTGCTTTCAAAAGAGATTACTTCTGGAAAATATGACTCCAAGTCCCAAAAGGATTAATTATTTTTATTTATTTTAGTGTTTTGCAGCAGGTTGGGGAAGTTTGTTTAAGATAGTGTTTCCTTATTTTTCTCTTCTCTCAAAGTCTGGTTGCAGAGTCTGAGACTACTATAGAAAAAAGTATATAATTAGTCATATTTTAACACTTCTTTTTGTTCACTGATACAATAATAAAATGTTTTCAGTTGTTATCTTCTTACAATCAAATGAACATATCTTGACAGTAGATATAATTATTCAAGTATGCATACTAATTAACAAACCAAATAAAAACTCCAAGGATTACAGTTGATTAAAGTTTGTTTTTCATATTTACAATCACAGTTTTAGAAATAACTGGCTTGCCAAGTTACTTTTATTTCTCACCTCATATTAAAATTCCATATACAGATTTTTTTACATTAAGAAAAAATCCAAATTATTTTGAATTGGCTGTTGTGTTGTAGGTTGGTGAATGCACTATTTATTAGCAAAACCACAGTATAAACACGCCTAAAGGAAAGTATGAAAAATTCTATGGGACTTCAGCCAAAGAAATTTTATCAGGAGAAGAGGAATGAAGTGAGGTTAAGGATGCATATTTTGCTTTAAGATTACACATAGGTAAAATGAGTAGCAAGAAAGTTGGGAAAAGGGATCTTAAAACTTATAGGAATTATTATACCATCTTCACACTTTCCCTAAATAAATCATTGATCTGGAAATAAAGTGTATTACCTGTCAATGGATGGCTG
The DNA here is from genome assembly GCF_028564815.1 of Eubalaena glacialis. NCBI lineage: Eukaryota > Metazoa > Chordata > Mammalia > Artiodactyla > Balaenidae > Eubalaena > Eubalaena glacialis. The sequence goes on from NC_083718.1 coordinate 103,773,749, forward strand.
AGCATTTTTAGGCGAGGGATTTATTTTCATTTTTGTTCCCTAAATTAGTCATGTACTTACTTCCTCCTATCTTTTCAGGGCTGCTGTGATAGATACAACTAGTATTTCATACATATTAACTCTGACAGCAAGATTGTTTTTCTCTCTTTGAATGTATAAAAACTGTCACTCTGAATTTAGCCTCATGTTATATATTTGGTAAAAAGAATTTACTTTCCCTAAGCTTAATTTCAATCATTGGGTTTCAACATTTCAGGCAAATAGTGTCTAATTTAGCTAGTCTTTCTCATTTCTATATTTTAAATTCTACCTTTATGCTTAGGTTCATTTCCTAGGCATTCAAACAGCTGAAGGAGATCTATTCTAAAAAATATCAGACACACATGCACACAGACACATACACACTTTGATGCCTTATAGTTCTCTTCTTCACAGCCGAACTTTTTAAGTGTAATTTACACTCTTTCCACTTCCTTACTTTTCACTCTTTCCTTGACCCAGGACAATCGGCTTCGCTTTCTATCATGTGAGTAAAATTGATCTTGTTATGGGAATGACTTTGTTACTAAAACCAGTGGATCCTTTACTTCCTTATTCTTATTCACTTTATAGCAGTATTTAATCTTTCTTAAAATATTTTTTTCTGCTTCAGTAAGCTTGTCTAATGTATTTCCTACCTCTATGGTTGCTCAGTTTCCCTTACATTTCCTTTGAGCTTGTTTTGGGGATCTCAGATTGTATCTTCAGCCCCCTTCTCCATCTCCTGTACATCAGGGGTTCCCAACCCATGGGCCACAGACCGGTACTGGTCCATGGCCTGTTAGGAACCAGGCCACAAAGCAGGAGGTGAGCGGCGGGCAAGCGAGTGAAGCTTCATCTGTATTTACAGCCGCTTCCCATTGCTCACATTACCACCTGAGCTCCGCCTCCTGTCAGATCAGAGGAGGCATTAGATTCTCTAGGAACGATTCTCATAAGAGCGTGAACCCTACTGTGAACTGCGCATGCAAGGGATCTAGGTTGCGTGCTCCTTAATGAGAATCTAATGCCTGATGATCCGAGGGAGAGCTGAGGTGGTGATCTCAGGTGATGATCTGAGGGAGAGCTGCTCCTCTGCTGGGGAGCAGGTGCAAATACAGATTATCATTAGCAGAGAGGTTTGACTGCACAGAGACCATAATAAATCAACTGCTTGCAGACTCATATCAAAACCCTATCAGTGAGTGGTAAATGACAATTAAGCTGAATCTGGTGGCAGGTTTTATAGTGGCAAGTGAGTTGATGTATTTCAATTGTACAGCTGCATCTGGTGGCAGGCTTTAAGTCAGAATCTGACACTTATTTTAGTCTGCACGTGGCCCACCCATCATTTTATTTACTACTTCCGTCCGCACCTCTTTCCCGCACTGTGCACTTGCTCAGTCACAGTTTTGGTAATCCCACAAGCTAACCCGAGCCAAAATGAGTAAAGAACAAATGTCACTGGAGAGCTTCTTTGAAAAGGGGGAAAGACCCAATGATGAGAAAGCAGAAGACTCTAAGACTGCCAACAAAAAGAAAGCTGCGTTTAAAGGAAAATACCAATAATCCTACTTAAATTATGGGTTCATTGCACCATGTGATTCATATTCTCCAAGCTCGCTTTGTATAACAAGTGGTGACCAGCTAACCAATGAAGCCTTGAAACTTTCAAAACTGCTTCGCCACATGGAGACCAAGCACCCTACATTAAAAGACAAGCCTTTGGAGTTTTTCAAAAGAAAAAAAACGTGAACACGAAGAACAGAAGCAATTATTGAAGGCCACCACTTCACCAAATGTGTCTGCACTCAGAGCATGATTCTTAGTGGCTAACTGCATTGCTAAAGCTAAGAAGCCCTTTACCATTGGTGAAGAGTTGATCCTGCCTGCTGCTAAGGACATTTGTCTTGAACTTTTAGGAGAAGCTGCAGTTCAAAAGGTGGCACATGTTCCTCTTTCAGCTAGCACCATAACTAGACAAATTGATGAAATAGCAGAGGCTACTGAGGCACAATTGTTAGAGAGTATTAATGAATCACCGTGGTACGCAATCCAGGTTGGCGAGTCTACCGATGTTAAGGCAACAATGCTTGTTTTTGTGTGATATATTTTTCAGCAGGATGTGCATGAAGATATGTTATGTGCACTTTTGTTGCCAACCAACACCACAGCTGCAGAACTATTCAAGTCTTTGAATGATTACATATCAGGAAAACTGAACTGGTCATTTTGTGTCGGTATATGCATGGACGGCGCAGCTGCCACAACTGGACGGCTTTCTGGTTTCACTACTCAGGTCAAAGAGGTCACTTCTGAATGTGAGTCTACGCACTGTGTCATCCATAGAGAAATGCTGGCTAGCCGAAAAATGTCACCTGAATTTAACAACGTTTTTCAGTATGTGATTAAAATTATCAACCATGTTAAAGTACATGCCCTTAATTCACGTCTGTTCACGCAGCTCTGTGAGGAGATGGACGCAGAGCACACACGTCTTCTCTTATACACGGAAATGAGATGGCTTTCTAAAGATAGATCACTGGCAAGAGTTTCTGAGCTATGAGAGCCGCTGAGAGATTTCTTTTAGAAAAACAGTCACCACTGGCAGCACATTTCAGTGACACACAGTGGGTCACAAAACTTGCTTACTTGTGTGACATATTCAACCTGCTCAACGAACTCAATCTGTCACTTCAGGGGAGAACGACAACTGTGTTCAAGTTGGCAGATAAAGTGGCTGCATTCAAAGCCAAACTGGAATTATGGGGGCGATGAGTGAACATTGGGATTTTTGACATGCTTCAAACATTAACAGAGATTTTGAAAGAGACTGAGCCAGGGCCTTCTTTCTCCCAACAGGTTCATGATCACCTATCTCAGCTTTCAAAAGAGTTTGAGCATTAGTTCCCAACCACAAAAGACCCCCAAACTGGGAAGGAATGGATCCGTGACCCATTTGTGAATAAGCCAGGTGAATCGACTTTGTCCGTGCTAGAAGAGGATCAACTGCTTGAGATCACAAATGACGGTGGCCTTAAAAGTATGTGTGAGACAACTTCAAATCCCCTTACATTCTGAATTAAAGTCAAGGCAGAATGTCCTGAGATTGCCACAAAAGCACTGAAAAGCCTGCTTCCATTTCCAACATCCTATCTTTGTGAAACAGGGTTTTCTGCAGTGACAGCAACCAAAACGAGATTACGGAGTGGACTGAACATAAGCAACACACTTCGGGTGTCACTGTCTCCCATCATCCCCAGATGGGACCATCTAGTTGCAGCAAGCTCAGGACTCCCACTGATTCTGCATTATGGTGAGTTGTATAATTATTTCATTATATATTGCAATGTAATAATAATAGAAATAATGTGCACAATAAATGTAATGCGCTTGAATCATCCCCAAACCATCTCCCATCCCCATCCGTGGAAGAAAAATTGTCTTCCACGAAACTGGTCCCTGGTGCCAAAAAGGTTGGGGCTGCTGCTCTACATAATTCCCTGGAGGACTGAATCAATTTACACAGTTTAAAGAACCATCTGATCTCATGGTACCTCCATATCCATGCTCTAGCCCAGATGCATATATCAAAATACCTTCTTGACATTTCTGCTTGAATGTCTTACAGGCACCTCAGCTTAACATGTTCCAAACTGAACTTTTCACCTTCTCTTCACTCTTCCACCTACCAAATGACTCTTCTATTTTCTTTATCTCTGCAAATAACATTAACATCTGGCATTTCCAAAGCCAGAAATAAAGATATAATTTTGATTGCTCATTTTCTTTCATTCTCAAATCCAAATAATTAACAAGTCTTGCCATTCTCATTCTTCATTTTCATTGCAACTAGTTAGTCTCAACCACCATCACCTCTCCCCTGGACATTTGAACAATTTCCTAACTAGTCTCATTAACTCCTGTCTTGTTTTCACCAGCTAATTTTTACAGCACAGTTGCACCTCTCCTTAAAAACAAAAATCTGATTATGTCATTTTTCTAAAAAACTTAAAACCTGTTCATCAATTCTTATTGTACTTATAGCCAAATCCAAACATAAGAGCATGATTTGCAAGGTCCTTCATTATCTAGGCCCTGATGACATTACTGGCCTCACATCCTGCCCCTTCCTATTCACACATATATGGTCAGGGCCTCTTACACATAAACAGACATATACATTCAGTACTAGCTATATTAAATTGATTTTAGGTTCCTAAAGCACCTTACTGATATATTCATTTCCATTTTCACCTGGCTATTATCTGCTAATTGTTAGACTTTCAATTAAGTGGCTTTTACTTCCTAGAAATATTCCCTAATTCCTTCTGTTTGAGTAGAGTTTTGTTTTATGTTTCTGGACATCCTACTTTATGTCACCTTTCAGACTAAATTATAGTTGCTTGCTTTAATTGCCCATATTTTCCCACTAGAATGTAAGCTCTATAACTGTGACTGTCTTATTCACTACTCCATCCATGAACCAAGCATAAAACCCGGAATTCAGCACTTCCCAATAAATATTGATTGAGTGGATACATAATATATACTTAATCAAGCAAATGGATTTTGATTACTAATGCACACAAATGAACTGTAAATGATCTTTTTAAAATATCATTTTATTTTATTTTAAAGGCATTAAGTGTTCATTGTGGAAAATGTGATAAATCTAAATATAATGCTTATATTTATCCCTAATTACATCACATAGTAGCCATAGTGGTTTTTGAAATTCCATCATCTACTTTATTTTTACACAATTCAGAAAATTATATATTGTCTTCTGAATTGTTTTTTTAATATTTATATTATTGAGTTCAAAGTTATTTATAATATGCATAAATATGATTTAGTTTGTTTTAGTATCAACAATACTCATGTTTACTTTTTCTGATATAGGCTTACAAGTAATAAACAAATTCAGTGAGACACTTTTAAAATGTGTATAATATGTTCAAAATATATTTTAGATATTCTTAAAAAGAGAAAGAAGTTGGCTTTTCTAAAAATAGTTTCTACAAAAATAGCTATTAATAAATGCTAAGAAATCTTGAGAATGAAAAATGGAGCTGGAGGAATCAGGCTCCCTGACTTCAGACTATATTACAAAGCTACAGTAATCAAGACAGTTTGGTACTGGCACAAAAACAGAAATATAGATCAATGGAACAGGATAGAAAGCCCAGAGATAAGCCCACGCACATATGGTCACCTTGTCTTTGATAAAGGAGGCAAGCATATACAGTGGAGAAAAGACAGCCTCTTCAATAAGTGGTGCTGGGAAAATTGGACAGGTACATGTAAAAGTATGAAATTAGAACACTCCCTGACACCATACACAAAAATAAACTCAAAATGGATTAAAGACCTAAGTGTAAGGCCAGACACTATCAAACTCTTAGAGGAAAACATAGGCAGAACACTCTATGACATAAATCACAGCAAGATCCTTTTTGACCCAGCTCCTAGAGAAAGGAAATAAAAACACAAATAAACAAATGGGACCTAATGAAACTTAAAAGCTTTTGCACAGCAAAGGAAACCATAAACAAGACCAAAAGGCAACCCTCAGAATGGGAGAAAATATTTGCAAATGAAGCAACTGACAAAGGATTAATCTCCAAGACTTACAAGCAGCTCATGCAGCTCAATAACAAAAAAACAAACAACCCAATCCAAAAATGGGCAGAAGACCTAAATAGACATTTCTCCAAAGAAGATATACAGATTGCCAACAGACACATGAAAGAATGCTCAACGTCATTAATCATTAGAGAAATGCAAATCAAAACTACAATGAGGTATCATCTCACACCGGTCAGAATGGCCATCATCAAAAAATCTAGAAACAATAAATGCTGGAGAGGGTGTGGAGAAAAGGGAACACTCTTGCACTGTTGGAATGTAAATTGATACAGCCACTATGGAGAACAGTATGGAGGTTCCTTAAAAAACTAAAAATAGAACTACCATACGACCCAGCAATCCCACAACTGGGCATATACCCTGAGAAAACCATAATTCAGAAAGAGTCATGTACCAAAATATTCATTGCAGCTCTGTTTACAATAGCCAGGACATGGAAGCAACCTAGGTGTCCATCATCGGATGAATGGATAAAGAAGATGTGGCACATATATACAATGGAATATTACTCAGCCATAAAAATAAATGAAATGGAGGTATTTGTAATGAGGTGGATGGAGTTAGAGTTTGTCATACAGAGTGAAGTAAGTCAGAAAGAGAAAAAGAAATACAGTATGCTAACACATATATATGGAATCTAAGGAAAAAAAAAAAAAGGTCATGAAGAACCTAGTGGCAAGATGGGAATAAAGACACAGACCTACTAGAGAATGGACTTGAGGATATGGGGAGGGGGAAGGGTGAGATGTGACAGGGTGAGAGAGTGTCATGGATATATATACACTACCAAATGTAAAATAGATAGCTAGTGGGAAGCAGCCGCATAGCACAGGGAGATCAGCTCAGTGCTTTGTGCCCACCTAGAGGGGTGGGATAGGGAGGGTGGGAGAGAGGGAGATGCAAGAGGGAAGAGATATGGGAACATATGTATATGTATAACGGATTCACTTTGTTATAAAGCAGAAAGTAACACACCATTGTAAAGCAATTATACTTCAATAAAGATGTTAAAAAAAAAAAAAAAGTGTATAGATAACAAATGCCGGAGAGAGTGTGGAGAAAAGGCAACCCTCCTATACTGTTGGTGGGAATGTAAGTTGGTGCATCCACTATGGAAAACAGTATGGAGGTTTCTCAGAAAACTAAAAATAGAATTATCATATGATACAGCAATCCCACTCCTGGGAATATACCCGGACGAAACTATAGTTCAAAAAGATACATGCACCCCTATGTTCATAGCAGCACCGTTCACAATAGCCAAAACATGGAAACAACCTAAATGTCCACCAACAGATGAATGGATAAAGAAGATGTGGCACATAATATACAATGAAATACTACTCAGCCATAAAAAAGAACGAAATACTGCCATTTGCAGCAACATGGATGCAACTAGAGATTATCATACTAAGTGAAGTAAATCAGAAAGAAAGACAAATACCATGTGATATCACTTATGTGTGGAATCTAAAATATGGCGCAAATGAACCTATCTACAAAACAGAAACCGACTCATACACATAGAGAACAGACTTGTGGTTGCCAAGAGGGATGGGGGGGAGGGAGAGGAATGGACTGGGAGTTTGGGGTTGGTAGATGCAAACTATTACATTTAGAATGGATAACCAACAAGGTCCTACTGTATAGCACAGGGAATTATATTCAATATCCTGTGGTAAACCATAATGGAAAAGAATATAAAAGAAGAATGTATACATGTGTATAACTGAGTAACTTTGCTGTACAGCAGAGACTGGCACAACATTGTAAATCAACTATACTTCAATAAAAATAAATAAATAAATAAATATTAAATAAAAAAAATAATAAATGCTAAGAAATGTCTAGTCGGTAGCAATAGGGTATCATTGTTGTATACTTAAAACACATTGGTAAGGACAGTTAGGAGTGATTTCTGCGGTAATATGTAAGTACAGTGTTCAAGTAACATTGTAAGAATCTCTCTAGTCTCATTGATTTTCTCTTTCAAATAGCCTGCCCTAGCTCAGAAAATGTGTTCAAATAAGCATGTGGGGCAGATAAAGCAGGAGTCTCTAAGGTCAATAAGTCTCAAATTTAGAGTCTATAAGAATCACCTGGATCAACTGTTAAAAATAACAGATCTCTGCACCCCATTCTCAGATTCTAAACTGATAGGTTTGTGGTCGGGCCAGTAATATTCATTATAGCAAGGACTTTGGTCTTGTGATTCTGGTGTAAGAGGCATCTGGGCCACACTTTAAGAAACACTACCTTGGAATTTAGGCCTAAGCCACCTAGACTTTTCATGAGCTTTTTGCAATTTTTAACCTTGGAACAATAATATATCATCCACTTTTTAAAAAATAACATAAGTATGAGATTTAAAAATGCAAACAAACATTTAATTTGTATTGAAAATGCATTTTTAAAATTGAAAATGAATTTTACCTTTAGAAATATTCTTATATGATAAAATTTTTTATTTTTTTTTCAATTTATTTATTTATTTATTTTTGGCTGCGTTGGGTCTTTGTTGCTGCGCAGTTGTGGCGAGCAGGGGCTACTCTTCGTTGCGGTGATCTGCTTTCTCATTGCGGTGGCTTCTCTTGTTGTGGAGCATGGGCTCTAGGTGCACGGGCTTCAGTAGTTGTGGCTTGTGGGCTCTAGCGTGCAGGCTCAGTAGTTGTGGCCCACAGGCTTAGCTGCTCAGCGGCATGTGGGATCTTCTGGTACCAAGGCTCGAACCCGTGTCCCCTGCATTGGCAGATAGATTCTTAACCACTGCACCACCAGGGAAACCCTTTAATGTTTCTTTTACTTGAAAAAAGGTTAGTTTTTGAACCCACCCTGCTTTTGTACTCTGAGACCTTCCTATAATGAATTCTTTTTTTTTTTTTTTCTGTTGTAGAACTTCTGTTGGGATTAGAGAGCCATGTAAAGTGGAATGAGATTTTGGCATACTAAAAAATTGTAGCTAGTATCTGTATCTGTCATTTTATTTCCATGTGTTATTTTACTACTTATAGGGAGTTTCAACTGAACTATGTCATTTAGGTAAATTCAGATATCTTATTCATAAAGAGATTTATGTAGAACAACTCTGATTTTCTAGTACTATAATATAAAACTTGCTTAAACTTTGCCCTAATATTGCACTTTAATCCATTATGGATTGTAATTATAGATTATTATTAGTCTTCAAAATAGGGAAAAGTGGTAAAGTAGAAAGCACACGTTTGAAAACATAAGCTTAATTTCTGGCTTCACCCTTCGTGTGACTTTGTTAAGTTCTCCTTCTCCCAGACTCCTTTACTTATCATCAGTATACCAAAAATTTATTGAGCACTTTCTTACTGCCAAGAACAGTGGATTTAAAGATGAAAACACAGACTCCTTACGTTGCCTTGCCTTCCTCTCAGTGTTTACATGATGATCAAATGAAGGAGCTGTATAAACTCTAGTCCCACATGAATATGAAATTTTATTTTTATTTGCATTGATTAAGTGCACAAAATGGTTTTCTTAAAGTTGGTTTTATAAAATTCCTAAAGAAGATCACATAATGAACAAATATGCTGTAGGTCAATTATTTTCTAAGCTTCTTAGATTTCCCTGTAATAAAAACCCTCTCTTTCACTGGTCTACCTACTGTTGTTCATCTTTGTTAAAAGTGGTGCTCAAAACTAAACTTTCCTCAAGTTCAAACTAGAATCTTTTATCTTGCCAATGTATCTAGCTCTCTTCTGAGAATATGTCATTGTTAATAATGGCTTTATTCTCATTAAAATATCCTGTAATTTCCATTCCATAATGCACAGATTATTTTCCTTCAGTACTCACTCCCTATTGGTTTCTTATCATTATATCAAAACTCCTGAAAGTGGTGAATAAATTTTAAAGCCTATTCACACTATTCAGGCATGTGTGCATGTGTGTATGTTTATTTGAGCAGATTTATGCATTTAAGCAGTGGCTAATGTACAGAAATCTCATTTTCAAATGTATAAATGTAATTAAGTGTTCCTCTACTCACATAACACTAGGTATCTGCTATCTCTTGCCCCTGAAATTACCCTTACCATATGCCTCTGCTGATGGAGTGTCTACAGATTGTTCTGTTGGCATATGTGGCCACACTCTGAACCATGCTATGATAAGCCTGATCTTAGCTGTTTAGAACAGGAAAGCCACATGACATAATAGAATCTAATTTGCATTAGTACATCTGGATTCATGATTCTAAGTCAGCAGTCAAGCAAAAACTATGGTGATCACTCAATTTAGGGAATTCAAAATGGAGACCCAGGGTTGGGTGGGGGAAGACTCATCAAATTGATCATGAGAGCAGAATGGAAACATACATTTTAAAAAATCAGAAGGAGGGAGGGAGAGTTGTGTCAGCAAAATGACAGAATATCACAACAGTTATAAAACCAACTCCTATTTTGAAGGTTTCAATAGGTTGTGCTCACTAAGACTGTAATGAATCTTGAACATGAACCACTTCCTATTTTCCTTTTTGGTGGGCCTGACTACCTAGTTACTATACATGGTTACTATAGTTACTTTACTCAAGAGGCATAATTGTTGGGCTTTTCCTGGGTTCTGCAAAGCCTCAACTCATAGCTGAAATACTTGTTTTCTTATTTCAACATATACCTTTATAATAAAACTCCCATTAATTGGGTCACCCAAGGTGCTCCAATTTTCCATGGAACCAGAAGAACCTCGCTGACACAGATTCCTAGCTCTAATGAGAAAAGAAGTGGGGTCAAATCTTTTCTCCATTGAACACTATTTCTCTTGCTTTTCAGATTCAGGAAAAAAAGAATCTCAAAACAAAAATGTCATGTAAAATAAAAGATTTATTATTGTGTGAATTCTACTTACTCCTACTCAGCAGTAATGTCCCATTAGCTTTACTCATGGCTCTGGAAATTTGGTTTTGAATAAGAATACATGGTTCTCTAAATACAAACTGGCTTGGATGACCTGCCTATATTAAAAAGGATATTTTAGTAGATGGATTATAACCCACTTTTACACACATGCACATACTCACTCATTATTATATTTGTGGCCAAATAGTAGCTTTTTTTTCAGCACAATCTAACTTTATTGGCTAAAGACCAAAATAAACCTTCGTTTATGATTTATCATTCTGCAGTTGATTATTGGATACTATGGATGCTATGATACTTTTCCTAGACTCCTTCCTCAAGACCATCCCCCAGCTACAAGTAATAGCTCTTGACCACATACAGCTCAGTGCCTCAATAAGAATTGTCCTCAGCTATAAGGAACTGCCTTGCCAAATGTGACTAGGATCAGCCCATGACCAATATCTGGCTGATGAAAGGATGAAAAGGCACAGCTACCTTGCCTCAAGTTGGGACAACTTTAAAGGCCCATCTCAACTTTAGAGCTCCCCATTGGATTGGCTGAAGCCTGAGATGCAACTGGACTACATTTCAGCTTCTCCTTCTGCCCAGCCCTCAGTCATCACTAATTTATATGTGTATATCCTAATAGAGCACCAGGAAGCTTTCTACATGAAATGCTCTTTTACATTATAGGGAACTCAAGTAATACAGAGAAAAGTCAGGTCCTGCAGTTTGCAACAATATAAACTAAAGAGATTTTTCTCCTTTTTTTGTTTAATTTTTAAACAATTTATTGGGTTGGCCAAAAAGTTCGTTTGGGTTTTTCCTTAACATCCTACAGAAAGACCCGAATGAACTTTTTGGCCAACCCAATATTTCATTGACGTATAGGTGACTTACAGTGTGTTGATTTCTGCTGTACAGCCAAGTGATTCAGATATATATATATATATACTTTTTTTCATATTCTTTTCCAATATGGTTTATCACAGGATATTGAATATAGTTCCCTGTGCTATACAGTAGGACCTTGTTTATCCATTCTATATATAATAGTTTGCAGCTGCTAATCCCAAACACCCAATCTATCCTCCCCAACCCCCCTTGGCAACTACAAGTCTGTCCTCTATGTCTGTGAGTCTGTTTTGTAGATAAGTTCATTTGTGTCATATTTTAGATTCCACAAATAAATGATATCATATGGTATTTGTCTTTCTCTATCTGACTTACTTGACTTAGAGTGGTAATTTCTAGGTCCATCCATGTTGCTGCAAATGGCATTATTTCATTCTTTTTTATGCCTGAGTAATATTCCATTGTGTATATATACCATGTCTTTATCCATTCATCTTTTGTTGGACATTTGTTTCCATGTCTTGGCTATTGTGAATAGTGCTGCTATGAACACAGGGGTGCATATATCTTTTTGAATTATAGTTTTGTCTTGGTATATGCCTAGGAGAGGGATTGCTGGATCATATGGCAATTCTATTTTTAGTTTTTTGAGGAACTTCCATACTGTTTTCCATAGTGGCTGCACCAATTTACATTCCCACCAACAGTGTAGGAGAATTCCTTTTCCTCCACACCCTCTCCAGCATTTGTTATTTATAGACTTTTTAATGATGTCCATTCTGACCAGTGTGAGGTGGTACCTTATTTTAGTTTTGATTTGCATTTCTCTAATAATTAGCAATGTTGAGAATCTTTTCATGTGCCTGTTGGCCATCTGTATGTCTTTTCTGGAGAAATGTCTATTAGGTCTTCTGCCCATTTTTCAAGTGGGTTTTTTTTTTTTTTTTTTATTGAGTTGTATGAGCTGTTTGTATATTTTGGAAATTAAGCCCTTGTCAGTCGTATCATTTGCAAATATTTTCTCCCACTCTGTAGGTTGTCTTTTTGTTTTGTTTATGGTTTCCTTTGCTGTACAAAAGCTTGTAAGTTTCATTAGGTCCCAATTATTTATTTTTGCTTTTATTACTATTGCCTTGGGAGACTGACCTAAGAAAACATTGGTACGATTTATGTCAGAAAATGTTTTCCTATGTTCTCTTCTCCACAGCCAATATAATACTCAAAGGTGAAAAGCTGAAAGCGTTCCCACTAAAATCTGGAACAAGACAAGGATGCCCACTCTCACCACTTCTATTCAACATGGTATTGGAAGTCCTAGCCACAGCAATCAGACCAAAAATAAATAAATAAATAAATAAAAGGTATACAAATTGGAACGGAAGAGGTAAAATTGTCATTCTATGCAGATGACATGATACTATATATAGAAAACCCTAAAGACTCCACACAAAAACTACTAGAACTGATAAACAAATTCAGCAAGGTAGCAGCATACAAGATTAACACACAGAAACAGGCTGCATTTCTTTACACTAACAATGAAATATCAGAAAGAGAATGTAAAAAAAAAAATCTCTTTTAAAATCACATTAAAAAAAATACTTAGGAATAAACCTGAGCAAGGAGGTGAATGACTTATATGCTGAGAACTATAAAACATTAATAAAGGAAGTTGAAGATGATTAAAGAAATGGAAAGGTATTCCATGCTCTTGGATTGGAAAAATTATTATTGTTAAAATGGCCCTACTACCTAAATCAATCTACAGATTTAATGTGATCCCTATCAAATTACCCATGACACTGTTTACCAAACTAGAACAAATAATCCTAAAATTTATATGGAACCATAAAAGACCCAGAATTGCCAAAGAAATCCTGAGGAAAAAGAACAAAGCAGGAGGCATAACTCTCCCAGACTTCAGACAATACTACAAAGCTATATTAATCAAAACAGTGTGGTATTGGCCCAAAAACAGACATATGGATCAATGCCACAGAATAGAGACCCCAGAAATAAACCCACACACCTAGCGTCAATTAATCTTTGACCAAGGAGGCAAGAATATACAATGGAGAAAAGACAGTCTCTTCAGCAAGTGGTGTTTGGAAAGTTGTACAGCCACATGTAAATCAATGAAGTTAGAACACACCCTCACACCATATGCAAAAATAAACTCAAAATGGCTTAAAGACTTACATATAAGACATGACACCATAAAACTCCTTGAGTTTTGGAAGAGATGGTCTGAAAGAGCTCAAGAGCACAACCAAGAATAATTTCATCAGGTTTATGAAAACTCATCATTCCAATAAAATAAGAATTGCAAGATGGAAGTGGCATTATCCTCACAATATCCAAGATAGAGATTTACTTTGGACTTTTCCAGATGGAGTTGGCTGGGATTGCAAGTAATTGATAAATACCAAATCTGGGGAGAAGTTTAATCTTTAAGCCTTTTAAAGTCAGAACTGTATATAATTCTTATATAAAACAGGAGGTATATATTTTGTATTTTTTGTATTGTAGAAGTAGAAACACACATCATGGAGAGATGTCCATGATGTATTGGTAAGTGAGAACAAGTGGCATATATATGTATAATGTAATTATTTTATGAGCTGTTTATATATTTTATTTTATTATTTTTTAAATTAATTTTTATTGGAGTATAGTTGCTTTACAATATTGTGTTAGTTTCTATTGTGCAGCAAAATGAATCAGCTATACATATACATATATCCCCTCTTTTTTAGATTTCCTTCCCATTTAGGTCACCACAGTGCAAGTAGAGTTCCTGTGCAATATAGTACGTTCTCATTTGTTATTGTATAATATAATTTTTGTGAATGGAAATGGTATCAAAATCCTTTACGTGTGTGTGTATTTGTATATATTTGAGGGTGAAGAAGGATATACAACAGGTATTAACATTAATTATTATAGGGTGAGACTAGTAGAAAGGAAAATTTAGCAGGAGTGTGAATATAGTGGGTTTAAAAGAACCATTATTCTTCTTTATTATTCTAGTGGGTTTTGTTTGTTTGTTTGTTTTTCCAGGTTGAGGTTAAGAGATATAAAGTTTGTAATTTTGGATGAGGCACTTAAGATTTAAAATGAAATAGAAAAATGTCTCTAACCTAAAAATCAGGCTACAGAAAACTATTCTAAATAAAAATTTTGTTCGTTGTAATGTGATACTAGTTAATGTTTATATTACTGAAAGGATGACTTCAAGATTGCAATGGAATCTACTGTAAACCAATACAATGTTTTCAAAGAACTACAGTAAGAATAAACAAGACCAAATTACAATTGGTGAAAGAATTTTTTGAATTTTCTTTTCTCAAAAATGCCTATATTACCAACGACTAGAAAGCTGTTTTTCTTATTTCTCTACTCAAAACTGTTTTAAAGAAGTAGCATAAATAGAGCATATGTCATGTCTAAAAACCCTCAAAATTCCCCATAAACTTTCAAGAGAAATTTCAAGCTTGTTTAAATGGAGTGTAGGTCTCATAGACACTTTCTAATTCCGTCTTTAACTTCATCTTCCCCATCTCTCCCCTTATGTGCTTTACTTCAGTCTTCATGTTGTGGCAGACCTTCAAAGTCATCTGCCTCTGTGTCTTTGTACATTTTGCTTCCTTATGCTAATAACTTCTCCCCACCAAGTTCCACTTTCCCAGATAAGTTTTATTCCTCCTTCACTGTTAAATCAAGATGTCTTCTTTAGGTAGTATTTTTGTGCCCCCAAGCATCAACCTGGATTAGACATTTTCCCAGCACATCCCCAGATATCTCAGGGTTTTCTTTCTCATGGCATTCATCCCTGTTGAATTCATTTTTTTAACTTTATTGAAGTTTAATTGATATACAATAAATGGCACATTTTAAAGTGTATAATTTAATGAGCTTTGACATATGTATACAGCCATGAAACCATCACTTCAAATCAAGATAATGAACTTTTTCCATTACCCACAAAAATTTCTTCATGTCTCTTTGTATTTCCTCCTATCCCTTTCTACCCTCCCTGTGTATCCCTAGGCTACCACTGATGTGTTTTCTATCATGATAGATTAGTTTGGATTGTCTAGAATTTTATATAAATGGAAACTTACAAAATGTACTCTTTTATTTTTGGCTTTTTTCACTCAGCATAATTATTTTTAAGATTTGTCAATGTTGCATGTATTAATAGTTCATTCATTTTTACTTTTGAGTAGTATCCCATTGTATGGTTATACCATGATTTGTTTATCCATTCACCTGTTGATAGACATTTGTGTTGTTTCCAGTTTGGGGCTATTACAAATAACGCTGCTGTGCACATTTGTATACGAGTCTTTGTGTGAACATATGCTTTAATTTCTCCTATGTAAATACCTAGGAGTAATGTATTAGTTTCTAGGGCTGCTATAACAAAGTACCACAAACTGGGTGGCTTAAAACAACCGAAATTGATTCTCCTAGTTTTGGAGGCTAGAAGTTCAAAATCAAGGTGTTGGCAGGGTCATGCTCTCTCCAAAGGCTGTAAGGAAAACTCCTTTTCCTCTTCTACATTCTGTCATTTCTTGGCATTCTGGCATTTCTTGGCATTCCTTGACATTTCTGATATTCCTTGGCTTGTAGGTGGATGACTTCATTCTCTGCCTGTGTCTTTATATGGCCTTCTGTCCTGTGTGTTTGTGTCTCTGTGTCCAAATTTCCCTCTTCTTATATGAACACCAGTAATATTAGATTTAGGCCAACTTTAATCAAGTATGATCTCCTCTTAGCTAGATTATATCTGCGAAAACCCAATTTCCAAACATGGTAACATTTACAGATTTTGAGTGGATGTCAGTTTGGTGCAGGGGACACTACTAACCCAGTACAGCGCCTAACATTTTTGGGGGACAAGATTAATCTTTTATTGCACAGACATATTTTGCAAATATATTCTCCTAGGAAGGGCTTGCCTTTTCATTTTCATGCCAGTGTCTTTTGAAGAGCAAAATTTTCAGTTTTAATAAATCCAAATTAGTGATTTATTTCTTTTATAGTTTGTCCTTTTTGCATTGTGTTTAAGAAATATATGTCAAACTTAACATCATTGAGATTTTTGCCCTATGATTTCTTCTAGAAGTTTTCCAGACTTAGGTCCTCAAACCATTTCAAGTTAGTTTTTATATATAGTGTGAGGTAAGAATAGAGGCTCGTTTTTGTTTATTTTGTATATGGTTATTCAATTGTTCTAGCACCATTTGTTGAAAATATTTTGCTATTCCCACTAAATTGTCTTGGCGATGTAATCAAAAATAAATTGAATATATGTATCAGTCTAATTCTAAACTCTATTCTGTTCTGTATGCCAAAACCACACTGCCTTGATTATTCAAATTTTATAATGAATCTTAAAATTAGATAGTAAATCTTCTAACTTTGTTCTTTATAAAAATTGTTTTAATTCTAAGCCTCTTGCAACTCTATATAAATGTTAGAATTTACTTGTCAATTGCTACAAAAATATTTTCTGGGATTTTTCAGTGCACTTTATTTTTAAAAGATCTTTAAAGAACTTTATTTTTAAAAGAGCTTTAAAGTACACTGAGAAATGTTAAGAGGGTAAATCTCATGTTACGGTGTTATGTGTTTTATCACAATAAAAATTGAAATTAATTAATTAATTAATTAAAATAAAATATAGGGATCATGTTTAATATCCAACATATATTTATATACTCAGTAGACACTTACACTATTGGAATGTTCAGTAAATGCCAGCTGGTTGACTAAGTGTACTTCTTTACAACTGTGTTTGTTAAAGTTCATGGAAAAGACCCTCCCAGATTACCTTCAGTGACTGAAATTTATTGCAATACACATGTAACTTTGGTTTCGAGTGTGTACCATGTTGAATAATGTCCCCTCCAAATTCATGTCCACTTGGAATCCAGAATGTGACCTTATTTGGAAATAGGGTCTTTGCAGATGTTCTCAGGTTAATTAGGCATGCCTTAATCCAACGACTGTTGTCTTTTTAAGAAGAAGGAAGGCAGAATGCCATATGAAGATGGAGACAGAGGTTGGAGTGATAAGTCTAAAAGCCAAGGAATGGCAAGAAACACCCTGGAATGCCAGCAAACATGAGAAGCAAAGAGAGAGGAATGCAACAGATTCTTCCTCAAAGCCTCCAGAGTTAATTTCAGACTTCTAGCTTCCAGAACTATGAGAAAATACATTTCTGGTGTTTCAGGCCATCTAGTTTGTGGTACTATGTTACCATAGGCCTAGGAAACTAATGCAGGATGTTACAGTTTCAAGTTGTTAGCTTTATTTCCTGCCTTCGGGTTTTTGTATTAAGTAACTCTCACTCTCTCACCCACAAACTTTGTGAATTAAGCTAATAGGAGTGAGTTTCTGTTATTTGGCCAAAAGAGCTTTAATCAAAGAAAGTTGACGTACAAACTAGAAAAATCCATTTGCAGCTGCTTTTGACAGAATGTAACAATGGCCTTGAGTTAAATGGATACCTCATCAGTACATGAACATATTAGTCCAGAAACACTGAACACACTGCATATGTGTGTCAGGGTCCATTCAGGAAACAGAAAAACAAAGACATCATTCAAAGTTTTAAAAATAGAGGGAATTTAATGCAGGGTATTGGTTACATGGCTAATGGAAGAGGCTGAGAAGCCAACCAGGGAAAAGTGAGGGAACCTAGAGATTAGGAGCAGCAGGAAGTTGCTTTTACCTATAGTCTCAGGGGACAAAAGGAGAAGACAGGGTTGTTACAGCCAGGACTAAGTCCCCAGGCAGAAGCTGGCATCTTCGCGGCCTGTCCAAGGATGCTGGAACCACAGAAGATAAGCAGCTCCTGTTGGTGATACCAGTGAAAAAGTGAAGATTTTCAGCCTTCTGTTGGATTACCCCAATTAGAAGTCCAGTGAACAAAGGAGCCTGGGAAATGGAGCCTCTAAGGGTCAGTCCCCTGCTTTATAGAGCTGAGCAGGGGAGCTAAAAGGAATGGAGGTGGAGGCAAGTAGATATTTCACATCCATTACTTTCTATTTATCTCTTCCATTATCACCCAGGTCAGTCCCTAATCATCATTGATCTTGCGTGTTGTAAACTTCTAACAATTTTTTCTGACTCTAGTTGGAGCCTCCTTTTCTTAGCCATTGTGGACGTAGTAAGGACATTTGTTTAACTCAGCTGAAGAAGTTTCCTTATTTGCTAGAGGATAAAGGCTAAATGTATTAAACTGATGATTTAGGTCCCAAACCAGGTTCAAAATATCTTTTAAATTGTCTTTCATTATTTACCTACTTAATAGTTTTTCTCTTGCTAGATAGTGCTAGAATGGTGTTGTTGGAGAGGAAAAAAAGAACCCATGCAAAATCGCTGAATGAGTATGATTAGTTTTAAAGCTGCATGATAAACTAAGTCCTTTAGGACATTTAGATCAATGAGGACTGGAGCAGTCTCTGAATCTCACTACCTGCCTGTGTTTTATTCAATATTGTATCTCACTTAGATCAGTGCATGGCCATAGTTGATACTCAATAAATACTTACTGAAGGATGAGTTCATGAACGATGGGCCAGTTATCTGAGGTCTAAAGTCTTTGGTGAAAGGTATTATTAGCCAGATATCAAATTTATTTTTTTCATATATATAACTATCAATATGTAAATATTTTAAGGTTTTAACAGAAATTTTTCATTCAAGGGTACACATTGCATTCTCTAGTTTATTACACAGGGTCAATAGACACTGTTTTCCTAAATTGTATAAAGATAATAATGAGAATTTAAAATATACAGTACACCTTAAAGATATAGTTATAAATAGTTACATGTATACACATAGATAAGTTGAAACAAAGAAGAAAATGTGTTTTCCATTATAGAAAATGTGTTTTCTATTGTTCAAATTTATTTTCAGTGTTCTAAAGAACTATTTATAGCTATATCATTGTCTGTATCTACCTCAAGTGGGCATGGGGCATTAAATTATTCTTTTCAGATTTGGGGCTGATGTGTAAAAGTTAGTAATAATGTGCTTTGTTCAAATGTACATGTTATCACCTTTGAAACAGATTTCCCCTTCCCCTTTAGTTATGTAGAAAGATGTGAGGAAACTATATATCTATACCTTTCTGAAAGGAGTATATTGTAATATTTCAGCATGTCAAGAGCCATTTTGGTGCTATGTTGATTTTTGGCAGTATTCCTATAGAAGCCAAAATTTTACATAAGAGCCAAAGAGACTTCCAATTATAAGGGAAGTGGAACTGTACTCTTTCTCTATGAGACTGAGAATTATTAAAATATCTTAAATTTCAGGGTGGTATCCATTGAGGTTTGCTGTAAAGGAAGTTCTCATGTGCAAAAGACAATCTCTGGTATGGAAGAAACATTCTGGACTGATGACTTGCACTTGACATTGACTTAGGGAAGGTTGGATTTGAGCACAGTGTATAGTTTATGCTGGAATCTACTCATATGTACAATTGGGTACATACGTGAAAAAAAAAAAGGCAAGCAAACTGAAAAATGTGTTCTTAAGAGATGTCATAGTAAACTGATCTCTGACAAAGGATCAAAAGCAATGCAATGGAGCAAAGATGGTCTCTTCCACAAATGGTGCTGGAACAACTGGACACCCACATACAAAAAAGTGAATCTAGACGTAGACCTTACACCCTTCAAAAAGTTAACTCAAAATAGATCATAGACCTGTAACTGAGCAGGACCCTATGGGACGTTTCTGAGGCAGACCCTGCCCCCATATCCTCTGCTATAGCTCCTCTCTGAAGTAACCAGATAATATTGCCTTGGCCAAAAATTTCGCTCAGGTTTTTCTGTAACCTCTTACGAACGAACGTATCTCATGAATTTAACCTGAGTTTTTCAGCTGCTAAAAACCACCTCCAAATGGAAGAAATTATTTACTTGATGATCAAGAGTGCATAGCCCCCAGACCTTCTGGTGCCTAAGGATTGATAATGTTGACCTCCCTGTTACCTCACCAAAAACCAATCGGAGAATTGTGCAGGAGCTGATCACATACCCTGTGACTGCACCTCCCTCTCCTTGCTTTTTAAAAATGCTTTGCTGAAACCCTTTGGGGAATTTGGGGTTTTGGGGGGCAAGAGCCACCTGTTCTCCTTGTATGGTCCTGCAGTAAACCTTTCTCTACTCCAAACTCTGACGTTTCGGTACTGTTTGGTCTCACTGTGTGTCGGGCACAAAAACTTGTGTTCGGTAACAGACCTAAATGTAAAATGCAAAACTATAAAACTCTTGGAAGATAATCCAAAAGCAAACCTAGATGACCTTGGATATGGCAATGACTTTTTAGACAAAACATCAAAGGCATGATCTATGGAAAAATAATTAATAAGCTGGATTTCTGCAAAAACAATATCAAGAGTATGAGAAGACATGCTGGGAGAAAATATTTGCAAAAGACACATCTGATAAAGGACTGTTGTCCCAAATATACAAAGAACACTTAGAAATCAACGATAGGAAAGCAAACAACCCCATTAAAAAATGGGCCAAAACCTTACCAGACACCTTGCCAGAGAAGATATACAGATGGCAAATGTATGAAAAAATGTTCCACATCATGTGTCATCAGAGAAATGCAAATTAAAACAACAGTGAGCTACTACTCCATATCTATTAGAATGGTCAAAATCCAGAACATGGACCACACCAAATGCTGGTGAAGCTATGAAGCAACCGGGACTCTATTGCTGGAGGAACTGCAAATGGTACAGCCCCTTTGGAAGACAATTTGACAGTTTCTTACAAAACTAAACACACTCTTATCATATGAGCCAGCAATCACATTCCTTGGTATTTACCCAAAGGAGGTGAAAATGTATGTCCACACAAAAACCTACACATGGCTGTTTATTGCAGCTTTATTCATAGTTACCAAAACTTGGAAGCAACCAAGATGTGCTTCAGTAGGTGAATGGATAAATAAACTGTGATACATCCAGACAATGGAATATTATTCAGCACTAAAAAGAAATTCACTATCAAGTCATGTAAAGACAAAGAAGCCAATCTGAAAAGTCCACATCTTATATGATTCCAACTATTCGACACTCTAGAAAAGGTAAAACAATAAAGACAGTAAAAAGAATCACTGGTTGCCAGGGGTTGAGGGTGAGGGAAATAAATGGGCAGAGCACAGAGGATTTGTAGGACAGTGAAAATACTCTGTATAATACCATAATGATGGATACATGACATTACACATTTATCCAAACCCAAAGAATATGCAACATCAAGAATGAACCCTAAGGTAAACTATGGAGTTTGGGTGATAATGATGTATCAATGTAGGTTCATCAAATATAATAATTGTACTACTGTGGTGAGTGGTGTTGATAATGGAAGAGGCTATGATTGCTGGGTGGTGGACGGGATATATGGTAAATCTGTGTAATTTCCACTTAATTTTACTGCAAATCTTAAATTGCTCTAAAAAAGAAATGCTATAAAATGAATAAGCTGTCATAGTTAAGGCTCAAGGTAATTAATTTTACTGTCGGACCTCCTTACTAAACCTAACCCTGGGAGGAATCCTTCCCCAAAGGATGAGCAACTGCACTGAAAAAGCCCTTACCTCAGAGCCAAAGTGACTTCTGGGCTTCTTTCATTTCTGCCTAACACGGAGCCTCAGCTCTGTGACAAATTTCTATTGCTCATGGCCTTGCACCAGATAGCTGAACTGCTCTGAACTTTAGCCAGGAGAGCCATTTGGTACTGGAGAACTTTTAACCACAAAGGGAGGCTGTTGAGAAGGCCAACCCTTACAGAAATTTGGCTTAATGAGGTACACCTGAGTTCTCAGTCTCTGGCCATGTTAGCCAGGCCAGCGGAAAGGAGGAAGAATTCAACAAACCAGGGCAAGCAAGTGTGGGGTCCTTAGAAACAGTTTAGGTTATTGGGGAAACCTAGATTTCCTGCTTATGAGGGGGAGATGAGAATCCAGAGTTGTCATAATATGAAAAATATTTTAATTATGACATTATTTTGTACTCAGAACAAGAAAAGTAATATCCATATTTCAAATATGTGTATAGAATTTCTGATTTTGTTATTCAATTTAAACCCCATACCCTCGAATTTTGAAGATAAGATTCTTCCAACAAATACAACAGTCCTTATTTGATAACTTGCCTTTAAAATTGTTTCTTTTACAGCCAATGTATATGTTAGCAAATATTTACCTAATTTGAACAGAAACAACAAAAAAATGACCAAATAAATAATTCTCGGGTGGACCACTTGTACACTGCACACATTTATCATTATCATCATTATTATTATTTTCTGAGCTTTTGAAAAGCTGAACTCAGATAAACAAGCCAAATATTCAGACTATTATGAAAAACAAAACAAAACAAAACCTCTTAAGCATCAAGAGCTTTGGGTTAGTTCTGCCACTAACTAGCTGTGTGGGACCTTGGATAAATCACGTAGGTTCATTTCAGTGGACCTTTGATTTTTCCTTTTTAAAATAAAGGAATTGTACTCGATGATTCCCAAAGACTTTTGCAGCTCTAAAAGCTCTAAAATTTCTTTCATGTGCATTTGTTACAAATATTTCATATACATAGCAATATTCTCAAAAGGTTGCCCAAGCAGGATATGCCATATCTACTAGGAATAAAGTCAATCAGGTGGTAAAAACAACTATTTCATTCAGAATAAGAAATGTCAAAAACAATTGCACATTCTTAATGTATTAAGATACAGATTTCAAAAATTTTGACAACTTAATAATGTAAAACATCCCAATTTTACCATTTTTCCCTTATGAAAAAGAATAGGTTGTTTGTACACCATTAAAAATAAGTGCTTCTTTGCAAACTCTTCAAGAAATCATAATTTTTTTTTTTTTTACTCATCAGGAGGATATGACTATCAAGTGAAAAGTTGAATTAAATCATGGCTTCAACATGATATGGGCCGTTTTTCAGTGAATACATACATTTCCCTTTTCAATACTAGTCTGATAAAATTCTTCTGACTTCTTTCCATGGTAATTTTCATGCCTCAGAAAACTTCACCTGCTATTTAATTCTTTCCTATCATAAGTCTTTACCTCTAAATTTTATCTCATAAATGTGTATTCAATAAATATTTTCTATTTCCAAATTATTTCATCAATATACATATTGAAGGTTGTACCATCATAAAATATCATCACGGGTAGGCTGTTAAAGTACATCATTCACAGTAGTTACCCTTGACTTTTTAGAATCTTTGCTAGTCAAAATGTGGACCATGGACCATCAGCCTTAGTATCACCTGGGACCTTATGCAGAATCTTAGCCATCCCAGGCCAAGGTTGAATAATAAACACGTTCAAGTTTGAGAAGCATTGCTCGAAAGGAGATACTAATGCTTCTGGTCTGAGGGCCATGCTTTAAGTAGCAAGCATACTTTAAGTAGATGGCCTGGGGAGTCCCTAGTGTTTTTTCCCCCCCACTTACATTTTTCCTGGAATACTATTGAGATGGTGGTTAATGCTCATAGGTTTCTTCGAAAACAGTGCCCAAAGCTGGCACTTATGAGAGGACTTAGTTATAGAGAAGAACTTTTTTCTTTGGAGAAAAATGTTCTCAGAGTTAGTGTAAATCACCTAGATATACATTGAGTATATTTTCATTCCATTTTGAAAGTAAAATTATAATTGGCTGTTCACATCTGAAGTAAAAATTGTTTATTTCCATGGAATTGCAAAAGGTTTTAATTGTAAATCAATTGTTTCAAAGTATTTTATGCTTGGATACCAATCATTAAGCATTTATAGAGATTGAATGACTACATCTAAGGGACAGATGTTGGCTCAAATTGTGCTGAATAAAAACCTTACCGAGTATAATATATAATTTTCCTACATCTATTTTCACTTATGGTTGCTTCCCTCTTCCAAAGATATTTATGATTTGGATAGAAAATCCTGTGATGTCATTTAAGGGAAAATTACGGTGTGAGTTTTGTTTATAACAATGTAGTGGTCAGAAGAACCCACTCTACCTTGGCACTTGATTACAGTTCAGAAAATGTTCATGTCCATTTGTAATGTGTCCAAAGGACAGTGAAAGAGAGAGATTTGAAGTTGGAAAGAGTTCATACAAATCCAAGTGAATGTTTCTTAAAATAAAATATAATATGATATGATGATATGATATAACTTAATACAATATAATAAAGCTCTTACAGAAAAAGTCTGACTCTAAAAGATAAAATTAAGAAAATAATGAAGGTAGTAAATAGAAGTTTACTGTTCCTCACCTTGCTATTATTACTCTTCTGAATAAGGGATGTGAAGTTACAAAATGGTAATAGACAAGGCTCATTCACCTTATGGAGAAACGGTCAGTGCCTGCCTGTCTGCACAACACTCTGTTAGACGCTGCACTGATGCCTCAAAAAAGGGAAGAAAGGAACATTATAAAATTCTAATTGAACAGCAGGAGTTGTAGAGTAGGGTCAATGTAAGGAAAATTATGTAAAAGTTGTAATGTAAATTATAAATCAATTTTAAAAGTTCAAAATGGAGAAACAAGAAGAGTGAAAATATAGAGATTAAAGAATATAACAAGAGAAAGATAAGAATGGAAGATTAAAGCATGTAGAGAAGCCATCGAAATGAAGAAGGAGAAAGAGATATGTAGATAAGTGACCAATATTTACTGGTACCATAGGAAACATAGGGATAGGGGAACCTGAAATTTGCAGGGAGAGGTAGAAGGATTGTTAAGAGTCCTTTAAAATGAGTTGCCAACTTCAGGTCTATTCTGATCAGTCCAGAGAATAAAGATTAATAACAACAAAATAGCTAATATTTATTTATTGCTTATATAACTAGGTACTGTTTCCTAGCACTTCACATACATTAACTCATTCAATGTTCATACAAACTTCATAGATGAGAAAACTAAGGCAGAGAATGGTTAAATATTGAATTAAAAATGTTTTAAATAGTATATGGTCAAATATTGAACCGGTCCAGAGATTCACAGTTAGTTAGTGGCAGATTTAGAGTTTAACTTCAAACGTCTGACTCCAGAATTTTTGTTATTAACCACTATGCTATTAAGAATCCTAGGGTATAACAGTCATCCACCTTCTAAATATTATATTTCTATAATGAAACATAATGTTTTTGTTTTTTATGAAGGGGTTTGATTCTCACTGCAAAGTGTTAGCTAGTTTTGAAAGGCAGTGTAAGACAGCTAAAAGGCCAGGGTTTTATACTAAAACAGACAATCCTGCTCTACCACTTACTACTTTTCACATCCTTGGCAAATAATTAAATCTTTATTGACCTCATTGTCTCATTTGTAAATATCTGTCTCCAATGTTTGATGTGAGATCAATAATATTAAAATTATGGTACCGTGTTTGACAGGGTAGACACTCAAAAATGGTAATTATTATTATTATTCTTTCTGAAATTGCTGTTATTTGTACTGTTATTCTCAAGTACTGTTGACTAATTGTTGTTAGTCAGTCTCCTATGTTTTCCCACTAAAATACAAACTCTATAAGAGTATGAAATCTGAGGTGTCTCTAGACTAATGCGGTGTCTGGCACAGAATAGCTATTCAATAAGTATATTAAATAAATAAATAAATAAATAGACAAATAAGAACACCACTGCTACTGACAATTAGTTAACTTAGTATTTTCAAAGAAATGAATTTTATATTTGTACTTAACTTAAAATGACTTCAGAACATGGACTTAAAAATGAAGGATAATTTGGGGGATTAAAAATTTCTAACTTTTAATGCAAAGAAATTTTTTTCCTATGATTTATATTTAAAGTAGGAAAGTGCTAAAGCAGTGATTTCACAGTAATGAAAATTCCATTTATTGTAGCACTTGCACCTTGGCTCTATATTTACAATTGACTCTTCCCACCACACACCAAATAGAGTACATAATAAAATGGAGTTTCCAGACAGAACTTAGTTTTTTTACTGTTGATGTATATCAGAGAAACTTTCTCCTCTTTGCATTCATTGGTAATTATGTAATATTGCTGCAAAATATATCTGCATTTGAGTTTTTATTTTTATATTTCCCTTTAAGCTGTTTGTAGATAAAGTTGCTCGATAGTGTAGTGCTTTATTTCTTTCTTTTTCCTGTGGCACAGTCAGCATAAAAGCTTTACGATATGGTAAAAAGGAAAAGTATGCAATGAATGGATCTAATAAGCTTCTGAAAAATAGGAGTTGGAATATATTATACAATTTAGAGTTTCTTAGGGGTTCGAATATGTTATAAAATCAGAGCTTTCATGTAATGAAAGAATAAAATAATATGGTCATGAAAATCAAATCTAAGCAAGTCTATACCCCTTTTCCCAATTTGTCTAAATTTCTCTTTTATTTGTGGCCCATTAATGAGCTCAGTGGAGATTCTATGATTTGATACTTACTATGTTCAGGGCGCTGCACTGGTGGCCATGAACACCTAGGCATATATTTTTCCTTTGGGGCCTCTCCTGATAGTTTAGGGTCCAACTGCCATGAGCTGGGCTCATGACAGGGCCTTGTAGGAAACAAGTAGTAACGGATTTCATCCTGTTTCTATCATAAGTAATTGTGTTGCTTTGGACAAGGTCACTTATTCTCATTCATTTATTCAATACATATTTAATAAAGGTTTTCTATTTTCCTGTCACTGTTCTAGGTTCTAGGAATACAGTAGTGAGCACAGTAGATGAAGAATGTGCCTTTACTCAGTAACTTACATTTCAGTGGGATTGCCTTACAGTCACTGGGTCTATTTCCGCCTCTCTGAATGTGTTAAACTATGGATCTCTTAGGGTGTGTGAAGAGTAAACTGGATAACAGATATGAGGCCCTAAAGTAGTAAAAGCATGATGGAACATAAATGCTCAAGAAATGTTAGTTTGTATCCCACCAAGTTCTATTCCTAAGGAACACATAAAATATTTAGGTAAGATAAGTTAAAAACCAATGAAAAGCTTTTAGTGTCATAGAATCTTATGTATTTGTTGCATCATAATAAATATTTTGAGACTTTGTTGTAGATAATATGAAAAATAATACCAAAGTATTGTTGGAAAGACTAATAACTTCACTCTTATGAAAAATCTTTTTAATGTTCATGCCAAAAATATTTTATCTTTAAATTCTTTGGGTGTATACCATAATATTAAGATTCCATTAGAAACTTCAAAGTGGATTTCCTCCAGTAATAATCAGAATGATATTTAAGATAGCCTACTGTGGATTAGGCATTTTCTTGAATTTAAAAATCCTTGAACAGTATAATTATAAGGCTGCAGTTCTAAATTTAATTTTTTTTTTTTTTTTAATAATCAAGGATGGTATAGGCCTTTTATTGTGAATGTAATTTTTATTTATTTATTTATTTATTTATGGCTGTGTTGGGTCTTCGTTTCTGTGCGAGGGCTTTCTCCAGTTGCGGCAAGCGGGGGCCAATCTTCATTGCGATGCCCGGGCCTCTCACTATCGTGGCCTCTCTTGTTGTGGAGCACAGGCTCCAGACACACAGGCTCAGTAGTTGTGGCTCACGGGCCTAGTTGCTCCGCGGCATGTGGGATCTTCCCAGACCAGGACTCGAACCTGTGTCCCCTGCATTGGCAGGCAGATTCTCAACCACTGCGCCACCAGGGAAGCCCTCTAAATTTAATTTTAAAAATTTTAAATAAACTTTTTAATTTTAGATTTGTATAAAAGTGGCAAAGATAGTATAGAGAATTCCCATATACCCCATAAGTAGTTTCCTCTATAATTAACATTTTACTTTAGTAGGATACATGTCACAATTAATCAATATTTATACGTTATTATTAACTAAAGTCCATACTTACTGATATTTCCCTAAGTTTTACCTAACATCTTTCTTCTTTTCCAGGATCCCATTAGGATAGCACATAACATTTAGTTGTTATGTCTTCTTAAGCTCCTCTTGGCTATGAAAGCTTCTCAGACTTTCCTCCTATTTCCTTTGACAGTTTTGAGGAGTCAGATATTTTGTAGAATGTTAATCAGGATTTATTTGATTGTTTTCTCCTGAGACTGGAATTATGGGCTTTGGGGGACAAAGACTACGGAAATTACGTGTTATTCTCATCATATCATATCAAGCTGACAATCAGCTGACAACACTGCTGATGTTAACTTTGTCATCTGGCTGAGATAGTGTTTGCCAGGTTGCTTCACTATAAACTTATTTTAGACTCTTTTTCCATACAGTGCTCTTTGGAAAGAAGACAATATGAGTAGCTCCCACTTAAAGGTGAGAGCTATACTTTGCCTCCTTGAGGACAGGGTATCTACATAAAATATTTGAAATTCTTCTGCAGGAGAGATTTGTCTATTCTCTCTTATTTGTTTATTTTATTCTTTATGTCAGTACAGATTCATAGATATTTATTTTATACTTTGGGTTATAATCCAAAACTATTTCATTTATTTTGTTGTTCAAATTATTCCAACCTTGGCCATTTGGTACTTTTTTATTTGGCTCATATGCTGCTTTCACATACCTCATTATTGTTGTTGTTGTTTTACTTTTTGCACTACAAAATGCTGCAGGCTCACCTTGTCCTCAGTCCTGGAATTAGCCATTTCCTCATGAAGTCCAGATTTTTTTTATTGGAGAATGATATTAGAAACTAAGATCTGGGGACCAGGTGTGCTTGTTGCTACTGAGGTGTCATTGCTTCTGTTATCTCTTAGGTAACAGAACCAGGAAATAAATGTATGTATACTAACCAGAGAATATACACGTATCCATAGATATTTTTGTATATATATCTGTGTCTATATGACTGAATTTGATTTTAAGCATGCTATTCATTTAGCAAAATCATTTAATGGGAGACGAGTTTGCACATAGCTAAGCATAAGGTATTTCATAAATTGCATATGATAATTTAGTAAACTTTTGATGCTGCCACATTCTAGCCGAGGCTTGTCAGTAGTTGGAAGGTGTCCTACTTTGTACTCTAAAAGTGAGATACCTAAAAACGACTCTTACATAATGCTATGGTTTTGAGTTTGTTAAGGACTGCTTTTGGTGGACCTGTTTAGTGGGAATTGGGTAAGAGTTGATGGGTTTACTACAGTAGGAACTTTATTCTAGAAGCAGAACCAGAGGTGAAGATCCAGGTGTACATGATTTGCTGAGGAGGTATTCATAGGGAAAAATGCAAAGGGAAGGAGTGAAGCAGGGTTGAAAGGAAAAAGGGATGAACAAGGATGTGGTCTTAGGAAAAGTCTTACCCTGTTTACCCTGGCCTAAGCCACAGGGGCAAGGCTCTGGAGCATAAACTGCACCTTAGAATGATTTCGTCTTGAGGAAAAAGAAATAACCTTTTATACTTATTCCCTATTAGTCATTAGTTATAAACTATGGGCCATTTCCTGGGGTATGGCTTCCTTACCAAAGTGGTTCCCATCAGGTGAGGGCAGTTTTCTGGAGACATCGGGCAGCTGTGAGCTCCTAGCAGCTAACACAACAGACTCAGTAATGGCAGCTGGCCAGGGCACCATAGTGCCCTCTACAAGCCATGAGAAATAAAAAGATTAGGCAAGGATTACCTAGCTTCAGAATTATAACATTGTATCAATGAGTAGAATTATACTGAATACAGATCAGCCAGATTAAAGACCACCATTAGCAGAGAGGAGATTTGTGGAACAATCATGTTTCAGAACAATATATAAATATTAGAGATTAAACAAACTCTCAAATGATGAGAATTCACAGATTGGCACTAGCCCCCAATCACATAGAACCTCAAAGTGATAGTTGAGATGAAGACCAGAAGAAAGAGGAATTTTGGCAATTATAAATAACAATAATCCATTCATGGAAGAATACTCATTGGAGTACATATTTTGTGCCAAGCACTATTCTGGATGAAACAGTGAAGGAAACCGAGTTTCTTCTCTCTTGAAGCTTACATTCTAGTGAGAAGAGACAAAAAATAAACAAGTAAAACATACTATAGTTCAGTGGGTAATAAGTATTAAAATGAAAAATAAAACACTGCATGTAATAGTATAAAAAAGGATGTTTTGGATTGGATGATTAGAGAATAATTAGTCTTCAAAGGTGAAGGAAAGGAGCTATTCAAAGATTGGGAGAAAGTGTGTTCTAGGCAAAGGACACAGCGTGTGCAAAGGCACTGAGGTGAGAATGTGCTTGTTGTTTGCAAGTAAGTACAAGGATGTCAGAGTACAGAGAGGTCCATGAGTAGAGGGAGTGTGGTAGAGTGAATGAAATCTGTGAGGGAGAATGTAGATCTTACAGAGCAGGTGTTGCAGCCCAAGTTTGACCCACTAGCTATTTCTATATGGCTTATGAACGATTATAAATGGTTATTACATTTTAAAATGTTTGGAATAAAATATGAAAAGTAAAACAATATTTTATGACACTTATAATTTGTATGAGATTCAAATTTTATTGTCCACAAAGTTTCATTGGAATGAAGCCATGCTCTTTTGTTTCTGCATTATTTATGACTGTTTTCATGCTACAATGGCCAAGTTTGGTAGCTGCTACAGAAAATATTTAATGTCTACGCTTTTACAGGAAAAGTTTGCCCACTCCTAATATAGAACCTTATAGGCAA
This sequence comes from Eubalaena glacialis, assembly GCF_028564815.1. Taxonomy (NCBI): domain Eukaryota; kingdom Metazoa; phylum Chordata; class Mammalia; order Artiodactyla; family Balaenidae; genus Eubalaena; species Eubalaena glacialis. The sequence goes on from NC_083718.1 coordinate 103,804,816, forward strand.
TGGTAAGAATTTTAGATTTTATACTGAGGGGGGATAGGAAGCTTATGAAATTATTGATTTCATAAACTTATTTAATAAGTTTATGAAATCAATAATTTTCAGGTGTGATATTGGTATTTATAATAAGTAATATATGTTTGCTCTTTGCCCTATTTCTGGGATGGAGCTCCTAAAACCCTTGGAATTTCCTAAGTGAAGAGAATAACAAAGGTATCTTTTGTCATGTTAATGTTAAAAAACAAATAATAAGCCCCAAATGGAGTCATTTGCCCCCAGTGCAGCAAACCAAGACAACAGCAGTTTCAACCTCTCCCAGGAATTGACCTTTAAAACAGTCAATCTGAAATTTCCTGATCTACACTAGTGAGGTAATCTGCATGATAAAGACCCTTTCTGTTTCCTTCCCCACACCCCGCCCCCCCAAAGAAGATGGCCTGGCCTGAATCAATCCTTTCTTTCATTTTTCTTTTTCTTTTGCTTTGTTGCTGTTGTTGTTTTTAGCTAGTACCTTCATCCCCACCCTCCTTCTGCCTATTAAAACCATCCATTTTGTAAAACCCCTCAGAGAGCCATTCTATTTACTAGATGGGATGCTGCCTGATTCATGAATCACCTAATAATTAGATCTCCAAATTTACTTGGTTGAATTTTGCTTTTCAACATTAGTGAGGTGACTTTTGGACTGCACCTAAGGATGGGGGCTTGTTGCCAGGTGAACCAACCATGAATAAAGGGTTGGAACTTTCAGTCCCACCCCCTGATTTCCTGGGAGTGGGGAGGGGCTGGAGGTTGAATCAATAGCCAGTGGCCAATGATTTAATCAATCATGCCTATGTAACAAAGCCTCCAAATGAATGGGATTTGGAGAGCTTCTGGGTTGGTGATCATGTGGAGGTTCAGGAAGTCACATTTTAGGCAGAGCATGGAAGCTCTGCACCCTTTCCCCATACTTTGTCCTATGCCTCTCTTGTATCTAGCTGTTCCTGAGTTACACCCTTTTATAATAGACCAATAATCCAGTAAGTAAAATGTTTCTGTGGGTTCTGTGAGCCTCTCTAGCAAATTATTGAATCTCTGGAGGGAGTCATTGGAACCTCCAATTTGTAGCCTGTTGGTGAGGAGCACAGGGGACAATCTGGACTTGCTATCCTCTGAAGTGGAGAGGAGGACAGCCATATAAGACTGAGCCATTAACCTATGGAATCTGATGCTATCTCTGGGTAGATAGGTCAGAATTGATTTGAATTGTAGGACAGCCGGGGTCTAAGAATTTCGTAGTGGCATAGGGAAACCCCCTCCCGCTCTGCAACACATCAGAATTGGTAACCAGAAAAATAGCAGGTGAGAGTTTTGTCCACAGATGGCCTTGTATCATTTAGGATCTGGTGTTTCAGAATTGTCCCTCCAGGTTACATATTTTCTACTTCTATATATTTCTATAAATATGTTCCTATATATACGCTATAAAATTTAAGATGTGTAAAATATTAATACAAAAATTCCTTAAAGAAACCTAAATAAAATAATGTAATTGTTGTGCTGTGATTGAAAAAAGAAAACAAAAGAACCATGAGAATCCAATCCATTTATTTATAAAATTATAACCTCTAGTTTTGAGGTTACAGAACATACAGGGTCTTTGTGGGAGCTTCTAAAGGGGCTGCGGAAGGCCTCAGGTTTGGGAACAATGGAGAGAGAATAATTAGAACATAGCTGAACTGAGAAAGGAAGGTAGGGCCGAAGTATTCACTTTGCACACCTAGAGACAACAGGGAGGGGACCTTCCAGGAGTGCAGAAAGGATGACTTTAGAATCCAGGCAAACAATACTCGATTCATTCTCAGCTCACCAATCAAAATAGATTTTATTGTTATGTGCTGCTTTTTGCTGGACTCAACATGAAAAGGTTAGTGTTGTAAAATAACATTTTCTATGAATCACACCCCTTCCAAGCTTTCAGCACGAGACAGCTCAGTTGGCCTACGCACCTCAGTTCCTTCTTCATTACGCCTTAGGGCTGAGATTTGTACAAAAACTTGAGGCCTTGATAGAAAGGCTAGAGAAAAAGTAGAGCTGAGGTCTCAGGATATGGAGAAATCTTGCTGCAATTAAGAGACAGCTCTTTCAAAATGTGCATTCAGGTGTCCTTCTGAGACATTTTTCTCAGGTCTCTTACTGAGATAATATTTTACTGTTACTTCTCTCAGCCTGCATCACATTTTCCTGTTCTTAATATATACCTTAAGGACTGATAAAAAGAGATCTTAGGATATAAGTTAGAATTTAAGAGTATATTAAATATAGAAAAATAACCAACTTGGATAATAGCTACAGTTGATTTCTTATATAGGTAAGAGATTCCTGTAGTATTACATTTATCGAATAGAACCAAATGTTTAGATGGAATTCATGTGACTTTTCAAGTTCTACCTTCAGTAGTAAAATAGGAAGTCATTTAAAACGAGTGCTACAAAATAATTCTGAGTACATGTTTATCTAGTCACTTATCAGTATTCTGTAGAAATAGGTATAATTTTGAGATACAAATTCTGAGCATGATACCTGCACTAAATTACAGTAATCAGAGGTAGGAAAATCTAAACGTAAGACATAATAATCTAAGGATTCTAATGGTTGTTGTTGGGGAAAGAAGGGAGGGTTTCAGTTGGAAGAAATCAAATGGCAGTAAAATGCTGCAATACCAGAAGCCATACAGGAAATAAAATATAAAATAAATATGAGAACCATCAGAAAACTTCAGGATAAGAATAAATGGGGTTCAGAAAATTTTGAAGGTATTTCTGTAGAAACTTCTGAGAAATTTGATATGTAGTTGTTCAAATAGATCTTTTACTTTGGAATGCAGGCTTAAGTGGAGGCTAAATACTTTTAAAAAGGCTGAGGTAGGTGCTGGTTAGACTACATGTACTCTGCTATATTCATTTCATCTAGAAGCTAATGAGCTTAAGTGTGGATTCTGAAAAGACTGAAAAGTTTTAATCTTGTTTGCCAACATCATAATATCAAGTACTGTTCATTATGAGTTTTTCAAAGATGTATTCTGAATGATTTTATGCAGTTTAGAAAAATAGATGAATAGATCGATATAGATGATAAAGAGATTTCACTGGTTGTGTCCTTTAAAAATTTTATACAATGGGAAGTCAATTAAACTGAGGGTTAGAGAAAGTGCTAGTGAAAATTATAGGCTGTACAATTTGTTGAGTAATTTTTGCAATACTTTTTTGTAAGACTAACAAAAAATGGGTCTCTAGGTTGTAATCAAGGAAAATCTTATTTGCTTGATTTATATAGTTTCTTTATTCATATTGTAGAACAAAAACCAAAAAACTATAGTTTTATAGGAAAATCCAGTAGTCTATAAACTGAAGTAATCAAAATTATTTTCTCCAATAAAGAGTTTGCAGAATCCTACAGATAAATACAAAACTATCAAAGTCCATACCAAGTAAGCCCTGTGATAAAGAGTTAAGAGGAGTGGGGAGAGATAGGTTCCAGTCCTATCTTGCTATGATGCCTTCAGCAAACCACTTCTTTTTTGTAGTTCTCTACCTACTCATCTACAAATTGACTGGATACTTATCTACAAGTTGACTGGATACTTTCCAAATGTTTTCTAGTTCTAAAATTAAAGCATCCCTTTTAAAGCTTTATTTTCAATTGGAAATGAAAATGTTCTGTGGAGTATGGGAAAGTCTGAAAAGGGCATAAACTAAGACAAGTCATTTTAAATTAATAACTGTAAAAGTAGATAGATTCAAAAAGGAATGAAGTACTGATACATGCTACAATATGTATGAACCTTGAAAACATTAAATCAAAGAAGCCACATATTGTATTATTTCATTTATAGGAAATATCCAGAATTGGCAAATGTATCTAGATGTAAACTGTATTATCAATTGCCTTAAGCTAAGGGGATGGGGAGGAGAGGGGAGTGTCTTCTAATGAGTATTATATTTCTTTGGAGGGGGGGGTGATGAAAATGTTCTAAAATTAGATTGTGCTGATGGTTGCACAAGTCTGTAAATATACTGAAAACTATTGAATTGCCCATTTTATATGGGTGAATTGTATACATATGAAATATATGAAAATAAAGCTTAAAAAAAACCCCACAACACAGATAGCTTTAGCCTTGTATAAAACAGACCTAAAATAAGACAAGTTCAACAGAATGTAAGCACCATGAATGCAGGGATTTGTGTCTCTTTTGTTTACTGCTGAATTTTCACATCTAAAAATTGTGCCTAGCACAAGTTATACACGCAACAAAAATTTGTTGACTGAAGTCTTGCATTAAATTAAGAACAGAAAAACAGATACCTTCATGCTTGAAGTCATTTTCAGACTTTTATATTTTTACTAATCTCTTTCTTCTCCATCTGTTGGCAATGCAAAAGAAATTATCTTTATTCCCAGTCTTGTTATACCAGAGCTTTTGGTTTCCTGTAGAAAGCAATCAAAACCTGTGGCTGTAATTGGCATCCAAGGTAGAGAGGTGCTATTTGAAAGAAGGCAGGGCCCTAAGGCACCAGAAGCAATTCTGTACTAGCTGGTTTATGAGAATGTGCACAGCCCCTGGTCTGAGGAGCCTAACTGGAGCAGTGTCTTAGAGGTTTATACTAAGTCAGGAGAGCAAGCTGTGCATGTCTATTTCCTCTTTTTAGTTCTGTTTTTTTTGTTTTACCAGATATGAACACTATACTTGTTTCCTGTCTGAGGCGTATGCCTCTAATTCCACCATGAGGGCTTTGTCTCATTGGTTTACCAGGTGTGAGAGGTGAACCTTGTCTCAAAAGAGCTTAATGCTATAGAGAGTGTTTTAAGAAATTCATTCATCAAAATATTCCATTCCTATTATTGCAGATGCTAATTTGCTAGTAGGACACAGGGTCTTTATTTTGTTTTTTTTTTCTTGATTCTCCTTTGGTTTGTTTTATTTTTTTGCTTTTCTCATATGTTTACTTTTATAGACTATGTTACCTGGGATTTCCAAATACAGGTTCCTATTTGGCTCAGCAGTGGATCTTCATGTTCCTCCTGTCTCAGAAGGCTTTCCAATTCCAATAAAATGGATTATTTGCTAATTTATTTCCCCTACACAAAATTAGCATGGCTATCCAAAGTTGACTCAGACATATAGCTGACCAATTATTATTTTTTATCAATAATCAAGATCTGGGTTTGTTCAGCAATTAGGTATAGGTAATTTACGGACCAAGTCTGATATTTAGCAAAATTTTGAAAATAGATTCAGAAAATAAAAAATTATGTTAGTAGAAGAGCAATGATGAATTAATCCATTAACACTTCAACAATCCAAAGTTGTACACTGCTAGCATTATGGAACACTATAGATTAATTGAAATTTAAAGGTATTAAAGTAATTAAGTAGGTAAATGTTGGATATTGCTTTTGAAAAGGAAGGGAGATATTATGGTTTGACAATATATTTTTGCAATAAAGAATCTACTCTGTTTTTAACTGAATAAAATATTAATAGTTTTGCTTCTATAAATGGATGTTAAATTATATGTGAATAAAGAAATATATAAGATAGTTTAGAGAAAAAATAAAATGTATAGGACTTAACCTATTAACAAATGATAAATATAGACCCATGCATCATGTAGTACGTATGTTTTTTTTTAGGACAGTTTCTTCAAATCAATTCTGGTCAATAAGTTATTTGTTTTATGGGACCATTTAAAATATCTCAAAGCATTCAGTGCATTAGAATATTTTTTTCTTTATTTTAGTCTTTTACCCTAAATAGTATACTCTTCTAAAAGGGAAGCACATTTTTCTGATTTGTATTAAATACAATGAAAACTTTTCCAAATATAAATTTTTTTTTTCCTTGTAAACCCAAGTGAATGAGAAATCTGCTAGTGAGATTTACTATTCCAACTATGGAATACAATTTCAATGGCTAACTTGATGACGACAGAAACTTATAAAGAAATTTCTGGGATGTTCCTTCTATGATTACTTTTCATGAATTTTTTAAAGTCTGGTTGAAGGCATTTCATGTGTATATGAATCATATCCTGTGTTCTATTGCCCCAATTGCAGTTTTGTGGCAGAATTTGCACTGTCATCAGAGTATTGAGCCGTCAATGACTAGGTCTCATGGTTTTGGTTAACTGCATCACAATGATCACATTGATTGAAAATTTAAAACATAACCCTGCTTGTTTAAATATTCTGGTAGGGGTTGAATATGTTATAGCAGACAAGAAAATCAGCATGTTCACGCAGTGACTAATGACAATGAATTAATAGGGAAATACTAGTTTTACATATCAAAAGTGGAGAAATATTTTAAGAAGCTCATGTTCTTAGGTCCCTTTTAAACATCAGAATTTGAATGCCTGAGTTGAGAATCTAATCTTCATTGTATGGGGATGTGGTAAAGTGAAATATGTATCAATTTTAGGTTAAGAGAAACCTGGGTTTGAACTCTGACACTGCTACATTTTGGATCAGTTTTCTGACTATAAGATAAAAATCTACGTATCCACCTAATTTTATTGAGAGAGCTCAACAAAACAATATACATAAGAAAATGTAATATATGTTCTCAACACACAATGTCAAGCATCATTATATGGATGTTTATTATGGTTATTTGATATGACAAGATCTATAAACCACTGTTATTAAGATCAAAATAAGCCCTGTAGGTTATTGATTCCAAAACCTATTTTCCTAAATCCTAAATGCCTCCATACCTCCTGTTGTGTTTTAAAATGAGTAGAATAAATGACTCTACATTTCTAAATTTGAGAATTCCCTTATATTTTGTAATACTGAAATGTTTATTAAATACTTGGATACCTGCTGAAATTGCCATTCGTTTTGTAACAAATTCTCCACTAAGACTATTACCATTCAGAAGCACAGAAAATTTTAGCCCGTTTTCAGTTATCTCTGTATGTTGACTAGGATCTCAGGTGAAATATGAATGTTCACAAACTCATCAACAGAAAATGTACTTCCTGAACCAAAGTGAGAGTGAAATGCAAGTTTTAGTTTATCCCATTCACAAGTCACTGAAATTTGAAATCCTTCAGAAAATTGCATATAACTAAAGCACACCTCCCAGTTTATAACTTTTCCACCTGATCGAAGAGATACAACATAAACTAGAAAGGGCTTCAGTGTCTTTGGGCCTTAGCTTTAAGGGGGAGTGGGAGGGAAGTGGGGGCAGGGACAGAGAGATTTTGTGTTGAAGAAGTTTCCATAAAAAAGGCTTGCCCTCTCATTTCACAAGTTTATGGAGAAAAAAAATGTGCTGTAGAAATAAATTATTAATAAAATTGATCTTTTATATGCCAAAATAAATCTATGACGTGGTCCACTTTGGTTCCCCCGAACAATTGTTTTAAGCTAGTTCTGTTTAACATCCTGGGTGGGGACTGGGGAGAGGGGAAAAGAGGCAGAATTATCACCTCTCCTAGGAGTACTGGAAAAATACTCCATCTACCATTGTTCATAAACAACACATGGGTGACATGTCTGTGAATGTCAATGCTGCCTTTGCTGTATAGCCATATAACCTAATATGCCAAATATCTAGAAGAAAATAATACATCACTATTAGTCAAAATAAATTTAAGTTAAAAAATCAATCACACCATTTAGTAGGTAGGAAAAGCACTTATTTAACAAACTGTATTATTTTTCACCCAATATTCTTGTGTATCATACAGGATTATAAGCAGTGTGGCCCACAGACTAGCAGCAGTATCTGGGAGCCTTAGAAATGCAGAATCTCGAGTTCCACCTCAGAGCAACTGAATTGGAGTCTATGACTTAGCATGATCCCCAGTGTACTGCTTGTTCCTTAAAATTCAAGAAGTACTAAGATAAAGAATCTCAAAGCTACTGTGAGTGTAAGAATCTAGTCAAAAGCATCCACCCAATCCAGACTGTAATGAACCTGAAATGGTCCACTCACTATTTTACTTTTTTTAATACGCTTCTATGTTGAGGTGTTACATATAAACTACAAAGTGGACAAATTCTAGTTGCACAAGTTAATAAATATCTACACATACATAACTATGGTTCTTTCTCCTCCACATTTATTTTATTTAACTTCTACTCTTACATCCTCTATGGCTGGGGGAAGGTACATAGTCTTGAAGACTGCTACTTTCTTTAGAATTCTGGATTTCAACCTCACTTGGACCTTCAGTATTGCATGGAAATTCTTGCCTTCATCTTTATTCAGTTTAATCCTCTGTTTTCTCAACAGGTATTTCAAACTTTAGTAACCATCCTCAGGGCCTTTTCATGTCTATTTTCTTTTTTCCTTTTAGTGGATGACCCTTTCCCTTACTGAACCAAGAAGAGTGGGGCAATCTGATGGGAACTTTCTTATCTCCTGCTTGGCCCATTACTAGCCCCACAAATTTAGAAACAATATCCATATCTACCCTTCTTTACTCACTTCTCTCCTGGTGTCTTCTCAGTGATAAGTGATTTGGCTTCATCAGTTTATTCCCTTTCCCCCCTTTAACTACTATATTGATTTATTCTCCTATATATACATATACATATATATGTATATGTGTGTGTGTGTGTGTGTATATATATATATATATATATATATATATATATATATATATATATAAAATTGGGCCCCCCAGTTAGAAAGAAAATGCAAAATTTTCCCTTAACTCTGTGTCACCCTCTAGTTTCTACACTACCTTTCTCCTTCATTTCATTCTCAAGTTTCTTGAGCCTCTTGACTCATCTCATGGTTTCCATTTCTGCATCTGTTATTCGCACTTCAGCTGTGAGTGTACTTTTCCCCCACTCCTCCACTGAAATAATTCTTGCCAGTATCATCAGTGACCTTTGTCACATCCAGTGGATACTTTTTTTGGCTTCGTCACTCAATTTCTAATTGAAGTATTCTAAACAATTTCTTCTCTTGTCAAGAGTTATAATTTGCTTCTCATACCTCAAAACTAAGTTATGCTTTTACCATCTGTAAAAAATAAGGTGATAAATGCTAGTGCATATCACATTGGTGTTATTGCATTTGCATATAGTTCTTTTTGTTTTTAGTGTATAGCAATCACACAAAATGATATTTTTCAAACATAGTAGTTCCTTTCTGCCTTAACCCCATAAACCTGGTTTGGTTCATTAATTTTTAACTTATGAAGGTAGTGAAATGATTATTTGTAAATGACTACACTAACAAACACTATGGAATAGAATCTATATGTAGCCTGCTATGCCGAAAACAGTTGCATAATTATGGATGTTCTATACATAGTAAGGTTCTGATACAGACCTCCCATTTTCCATCTTCCCATCTAAGAAATTGCTCAAAATCCTTTACCATATATTGCAATGAAATTGCCTCTCTTCTTGTATTGCTTTAATTTTTCTTCAGATTCTCTTCTATGTTTCCATACGTCCTTATGATGATTCAAAATGATGAAAAGAACAATCTAGATATATATGTACCTAATTATAGCTTTACCATATATAAAAAATAGAAAAGGAGAAATAGAGAAAGCTACAATTAAGGTTAGAAATTTTAAAACATCTTTATGTGAGTCATGTAGGCACAAAATCAATAAAGATATTGAATATTAACATTGTTTCCATATTGAAGATTACACATTCTTTTTGAGTATAAATGGGATATATGCATATATTAAATTTGATGATATTCTGTACCATAAAGTAAGTAGCAATAAATATCAAAGCACTAAAATCACACAGAGTATATTCTTTATCAGTTAAGCTCAGATTAATACATTTTGTAAACCCAGACAAAAGCCTACATAATCAATATAATGAATAAAAAAGTGGTATCATTGCAAATTTTATTGGCATTACATAGATAATAATAGAATGTTATAAATGTCTTTAAGCCAAAGATTTTGAAAATTTTTGTGAACTTGACAGATATCTAGAAAATATAAGATTTACCATAACTGACATGAAAAAAATAGAGTATCAACTCCATTGAAGCACTCAAATCCTTAATTTAAAAACTTCCCAACAAAAACTCCAAGCCACTGGTGAAATATTTCAAACACTAAATAATATATAAATACAATTTACCCAAAATATCCTAGAAAGTAAGATGAAGAAGAAGAAAAATAAACACTTCCCAACTTATTTTGCTAAATCAGATTACCTTGACATCAAAATTTGAAAGATTATAAATATGGATAATTTATCTCTCTCACAAACATAGATATAAAAATTCTAAGCAAAATGTTAGCAAACCAAATCCAGCACTATATAAAAGTATAATACATTACAGAAATGTAAAATTTATTCTAATAAAGCAACATTGGTTTAACACTGTAAAAAATCAATTAATTTACCACATTAGTGAATAAGCAAAAGTATATGATTATCCTAATAGAAGCAGAAAAATAACGAGGTAATTCAATACTTTTTCATAATAAAAGCTTTTAGCAATCTAGGAACTAGAAGGGAATGTTCTTAGTCTGAAAAAGGGCATAGTCAGGGAGGAAGAAAATTTTCTCTGCCCTTCTATGTTCTTCTGGCCAACATAAGACAGTTTAAAAGAAGAAAAATCAAACAGTTTAATAACATGTATACTTGAGAGACACAGAAAAACTGAGTAACTTGTCAAAATGGCCAAAGCGCTCACCAGAAATGTCATCTTCAACTAAAGACAAAAGAAGATGTCAGGAGTAGTGGTTTGTGACTTCAAAATGGAGGAAGACAATTGACCTAGAGAGGGAAAAGCAAATGTTTGGTAAACAAATGTTTGCTGGACCATGCAGAGACAATGGGACACAGAGAGGAATTTTAACAAACAGACTTTGCTAGATTCCTCCCTGTCTACACAGCCAGTTCATACTACATACTATTGTTATCTATGATGATAGCTCCCTTCCTGACACAGGTCCTCTATTTACATTCTTTTAGATGTTAGGGGGAAGGTCAAAGTTTCTTTCTGAGTCTTCCTTGATTGATTTCAGCTTGAAGTACTCCACATGCCAAAGAGGCATTTTTTGGTTGGCAAGTTTTGCTCCCCTATTGTATCTACAAAAATGCTACACAAATATCATATTTCATGTTTAGATATTGTATCATATCTCTGAAATCAGAAACTATATAGAAATACTGGTCACCACCATTTTTATTCAGCTTTGCATTGAAGATCCTAACTAGTACAATTAGACAAGAAAAATAAATGTGTAAGAGTAGGAAAAATAATTAAGCTTCTAATTTTTGTTTTTAGAAGATGACCTGATTGTATTTATAGAAAAGTCCAAAAAAAATCTAAGGATAAACTATTAGAGCTAATATCTGAGTCTTAGAATATCACTGGCTTGCATAACTCTACCAGAAAAATCAATTGTTTTCCTCTACGTTGAGAGCAACCATTTAGAAAACATTTAAAACATATGTTTAATTCACAATGGCCTGAGAAAATAACAAATACCCTGTAATAACTCTAACAAAAGATGTGAGATTTTTATTTAGAAAATTAGATAATACTACTGAGATAAATTAAAAAGACTCAGATCAATCAAAATTTAACGTGCTAATTATTGGAAGAATCAATATTATGAAGATGTGTATTCTACCAAAATTGATCTACAGATTCAAAACAATCCCCATTAAAATTCATAAGGTGGTTTTGTCAATAATTGAGAAGGTGATTCTAAAATGTATATACAAATGCAAAGACAATCTTATAGAAAAAATTGGAGTACTTACAGTAACAGATAAAAGGTTTATTACAACACTCCAAAAATTAGGACATTGTGGTATTGGTACAAATATAGTAATAGAACAGAACAAAAAGGGCATTAAACAATACTTTATTTAACATAAAAACAGCACTGAAGAGCAGTATAGATATGTCAGTTTTATTCAAAAAAGTGTCCTGGGTCAATGGGATATATGTGTGAAATAAAACGAATCTTTACTTCTCCATTATGGCCTACCCAAAATCAGTTGGCAGATTGTGAGAGAATATATTCAAGATTTCAGGGGTAGACAAAGATTTCTTAAATACTAACATAAAAACTTCTGAGCTTAAAATCTGTGTCAAACAATTTACTAAAATAAAATAAAAAATTTTATTGATCACAATCAAGTCATAAAACAGTGGAAATTTTACATGGTACATATAACCAACAGAAAACGTGTATCCAATATACATAAAGAGCTCCCACCAAATCAATAAAAGATACTGATAGCCCAGTGAAAAATAGGCAAAAGAAATGAATAAGCACTTTACAAGTGAAGTTATCCAAAAGACCATAAACATATTAAGGGTTCTCAAGCTCATCAGGGAAATGCAAATTATAATCACAGTGAGACACTACTACTTATCAGAATGGCTAAAATTTAAAAGATTGACAAGTTGATAAAGATGTGGTATGCCTGGGTTATCATAGACTGCCTGGGATGTAAATTGGTACAACTATTTTGGAAAGCTTTTGTATAAAGATACAGTATGACCCAGCATTCCATTCATAAGCAAATATCCACAATACATTCTTATATATTTTCACCAAAAGATAAGAACCAAAAATGTGTTTCTCAAAAAAGGATGAAACTTGAATTTATGGTTTCTGAATCACAATCTATATCCAAATACCTTCAATTAGAGATTACATTTGCTTCAATCTGAAAAGTCACACTGAAGGAAAAAAGTACTATTAAGAGTAGCAAAAGGGGCTTCCCTGGTGGCGCAGTGGTTGAGAATCTGCCTGCTAATGCAGGGGACACGGGTTCAAGCCCTGGTCTGGGAAGATCCCACATGCCGCGGAGCAACTAGGCCCGTGAGCCACAACTACTGAGCCTGCGCGTCTGAAGCCTGTGCTCCGCAAGAAGAGAGGCCACGATAGTGAAAGGCCCGCGCACCGCGATGAAGAGTGGCCCCCGCTCGCCGCAACTAGAGAAAGCCCTCGCACAGAAACGAAGACCCAACACGGCCAAAAATAAATAAATAAAAATAAATTAAAAACAAAACAAAACACACAGTTCGAGTACTTTCTAAAAAAAAAAAAAGAGTAGCAAAAGACTTCAGCTAGACATCAAATGTCATTAAAAATCAGAAAGTGCATACTGGCAACTATAGTTCCCCTTTGCCCAATATTTTTCATTCTCACCTCTGAATACTATTAAACAAGCCTAATTCTATACCTTTAATAATGTTCACCAGCTAGCACCACACGTGCCAAAAAGACATGCTAATGGCTCTTTAAATACAAGCCTATTTAAGGCACGATTTAATGGACTTGTCAAATTGATTTCTCGGCAGTTCCCAGAGTGTTATTACCAAGGTTTTGCCTGTGAAAACAGTCTGTGTTGTATCCTCTCAGAGGAACACATCCTTTACCCAGGCCTCAAATTATTCCCACAAAGATTCAAGGAATGTGAGCTCCTAGCTAAAAAATAAATCACAAAACCTTCTGCACAGGGAGCTTGGCCTTGTAGAAATTGCCACCACAGTCATGAGAAAGAGAGAGAGAGACACATAGTCCAAATTCAAGTCTAGATCGCGTGGTTTGTGGAGCTGGGTCACAGGACCATACCCTAGCTGGGAAAGCCAGAATGTTCAGCTTTTCTGAGGAGAGATGATCTTGACTCCCACCAAGGCTTTCAAGGTAAATGATTACCAAAATATTGCAAATGTCTAATAAAAAATGTGATATCCCTCCTGAATCTCAATTCTGCCTCTGGTTTACTGCTTTACTACATACATGGGCCCTGACAAATTATTGCCAAGCCTCTTTTCAATACATGGATTAATTTAACTTGTCCATAAAGATCTTGGAACTGTGGCACACTCTTGTTTCTCTTTTTCTCTCTCTCTATTTCTTTGTTAAAAAATCTTCTCTAATCCACCATTTACCCAGTGGGTATGAGAATGAGGCATAATATTTTAGCCTATTGATTAGTAGCTATGTAACTTTGAAAACTTCAATGGCATGAATCATATATTTGATTGACTGTTACGTAATTGGTGAAAATAAATCTGAAGAAAATAAGCTGGCTAAATTAAACACACAAAAAAATGAAACCAACCAGGAGAAGTTTTTAAGCAATGTGCATCAGGAAATTTTCATCCCTTATAACCCAAACTTGAAAATTGTTTTAAGTACTGATTTAAAACACTTAGAATGTGTTTATTCAGTTTGGCTACAGCTAATGTGCTGTATCTGTATGAGTAAGTTTGAAATTTCAAAAGCTATGAAGAGCGTGGACTAAAATTGCAAATGTGTTCAATGCAAGTGTCCTTCTCAACTGACCATTCATGGACAACTTGAAGTTCGTGTCACATTAGCCCTACAAATTTCTGGTGAAATTCAGGCTGATAGGAGTTTTTTGTTTGTTTTTGGTTTAGTTTTGTTTTCTAGTAAATAACTTGTGCTTTGCTAGGCTTGGTTTAAAGAATCAGATTGCAAGAGTCTGTAATATTGTTGAGGTGACCTTTGGCACGTTTGTCTTCTATATTTGGTTTAATGTGTCAAAAATGTAAAATCATTCCCTTCATAACTTCTTTATTGTTTCAAAACACCACGAACAATCATAGTTTCTATATAATTTCTCCCTTCATATGGAAGAAAAATACATAGAAAGTTCTTGAAATATCAGACGGCATAAATTGTACTGCTCCAAAATGAGATGTCATGTCCATATCAACAGCCAGCTTTTATCTGATATTTCTGACCTCCTCTCTCTGTACCCAGTTAGCTGCCATAGGTGCTACAAACAGCATAATTTGACAACAGGCTTTTGTATTGAATAAGGAAAATAAGTACGATTATGCACAATGAATGTGTGAGTTAATTTCTTCTACAGTCATTAACTACATGGAAAATATTCAATCAGTTTTGGTAAACACAGGCAAATCCAAACACTGTCTTATGTTTTTCTTTAAATGAGGCTATCATTACCTATCTTAACTAGCTTTTCATGAGACATTTATTAAGATGTTTGTATGGAATCTGCTTGTATGTAATGCAAAATTGACATTTCCAAAAGTATAGAAGAAATTTTCATTCGTATATTATTGTTTCAAGAGTAGCAGATGTTACAAAATTTCAGAACTTGCAATTCAGCTGATCACTTACTACTTCCTCATTCAAAAATTCATTAATTAGTAGTTTTAATATTTTAGACCAGCAAATATTGCTGTAGTCTGAAAAGACTTTACATAATGTCACCTGTAAAAAATCTGATTGCTGTTATCTGATTATACCAGGCAAAAATTGGGGAACCTTCGAATTTTTTCCCTCTCTGAGAACAGAATTAATCTTTTTATTATGATAAAGTAGAGATAAGGAAACAAGGTTCATGAGTTTTCAAGGCTCATCTTTTATTTAATCTGTCAAAACACCTCTTAGTTGGAACAGAAATCAAGTAGTAACTATTGAAAAAAGCATTGCATCAGGATCTGGAGAAACCATGGTGTTTTGCTGCTCCTTTGGCTAAGGATTATTTTTTGATCCAGTTGGAGGCTCTGGAGAGTGAGCTATGGTAGACTCATTAAGGAATATTATAGCAGTCCAACTTGGAAAATGGAGTAGAGCTTTATTGCCAGCTGGAGATGAAAGATATTTCCAGTTCTTACAGCAATCAAAATTCAGAAACAGTAAAACAAACAAAAAATGTAGAACTGGTAGACTATTTTACCACTGGAAACTAGTAGAAAAATTTCCTTTTACTGGAGAGGCTGCATTTTCTCGATAGTTTAGCAAATGATTTTCCCCTAACAATTGTTAACACATCACTGTAGCCCAGGAAAATCTTGATCCAGCTGAAGTCCATCCATATTTCTACACCCTCTTGGCCTGTGTCATAGTAAGGACTTCCATCACTAAAATGGCACATATTCAGCTTAAATGCTCCCATCTCTAGTTTTACACAGTCCACCCTGGGCATTGTTTTTATGTTTATTATAGAACTTTTTTTTCAAGCTTACATGTATTCTGTGTACATATTTACTTTCTTGTCTTATCTGTATTCTTTGCCCCAACATACTGCCCCCAGTATATAACCTTCTTGAATATGAAGTGATCCTATTCATAACTCTTTTTTTTTTAAATCACTGAACATGTTGCTTTTACACAGCAATACTCAGTAAAAGTGTATTGAATAAAAGGAGATATGCATACATACATGAATAAATGAATAGGTGAATCTACTCATATGTGTCCTTTTTGTGTTAAGAGAGATCAAATAGACTGCAAATATAGATATCAATATGTTCGTCATGGTAGCATTTGATTACTACTTAAATGTATTTATTCTTAGTATGTTTGGTTTATTAAATAAATTTATTAACAGGAATGTTCCAGGAGAGTCACTGTTTAGGATCCTCACATAAGTTACCAGGAAAAATAAATTTACATGAAGTCATAAGATTTCATAAGTTAACATCGGTAAAGCACTTAAAAAAGTGCCTGACACATAGCAAGTACTAGACAAGAGCTTATTAAATGAAATAGATCACTGAGGGATCTCTGTGCTCACTGAAGAAATAGTCTGCATATGCTCTTGTGCACATAATCAAGAATGATAAAAGAAAGACACAAATAACACAACACAGAGTAGATTCCCTATCATGCAAAAATAACAAACATAATTTTACTTTATGTTCAATAAATGTATGTTGAACCGAACTAATTTTGCAAAATTTGTTTGTTTTTTTTTTTTTTTGGCCACACCACGAGGCATGTGGCATCTCAGTTCCCAACCAGAGATCAAACCCATGCCCCCTGCAGTGGAAGCGCGGAGTGTTAACCACTGGACTGCCAGGGAAGTCCTGGAAATTTGTTTTTTTAATTGAAGTATAGTTGATGTACAATATTATGTAAGTTTCAGGTGTACAACATAGTGATTCACAATTTTTAAAGGTTATACTTCATTTATAGTTATTATAAAATATTGGTTATAGTCACTATATTGTACAATAGATCCTTGTAGTTTATTTATTTTATATGTAGTATTTTGTATCTCTTAATCCCCTACCCCTATCTTGTCCCTCCTCCCATCCTTTTCCCCACTGGTAACCACTAATTTGTTCTCTATATCTGTGAGTCTGATTCTTTTTTGTTATATTCATTAGTTTGTTTTCTTTCTTTCTTTTTTTTGTTCGAAGACGTGCTTTGTATTAACTTAAAAGTCTAAAAAGCACAGGATACATTTTCAGCCCAATTTTACTTTTACCTGCTTATGGTAATATGTGCAATGTTAGAAGGTACTTAGGTAATGTGTAAATCAAATGAAAAATCCAGAAGCAGCTGGTCCTGAATTACAGCACACACTGGAAATTTTGAGGAGAACACATATTAACAAAAAGAACACCAGCAAGCTCAAACTCAAGTTTTAATGCTGAGTATTTTTAAAGGGTTTAAAAAGCATGCTCAATCAGCATACAGCTTTTTCTCACTTAACAGATGCATTTCTATTTGCTTGTGTACAGCAAAGTGTAAAAACTTGAATCGACTTACTTATGATTTCAGAAATGTATTCCATGGAATTTACTTCACTGCTCCTACCATTGATTCTTCAAGTAAGCAAAGTACAGAGGCTCTCATCCCTTGAAATTGCTTTTAAACTAGCACTTTACATTGAAAGATAATAAGTAGAAACCTAGCAATTCCTGGTACAGTGCCTGGACTTAGCCTCATTTAATATAAGAATTGGATGTACAACAGAAAATTTATCATTTTCTTTATCCTTGGAGGAGAGGGAAGGAATAAGGAGAGGTGGGGACGCGGCTGCAGTATTTAAGTGCTGAATAGAACAATGCATCTTTCACAATGCTGACAACTCCACAATGAAGAAACACCATGAATCTCATCTCATCAATTTTTTTAGTTCATGCTGGATTAGGAATTTAGGTTCCCCTCTTTGTGTATCAATTAATTCAAACTTCTCCAAAAATTAATACTACAAGATAAACTCTAACTGCAATAGGTATTTCCTAAGTAGGAGACCAAATACCAAAGGGAATCCCTTCTTCCAACATCTTTTGGTATGTTAAGATTTCACCAAAGAGGAAATCTAACACTTAAATATGACATCTCTTGGCCAAGTAAGAAACTACAGCTATTATGGGGATTACCCTACATAGCCACTATTTGTATTACATATTAAATTAAACCCAGCATTAAATATGCTTGCATAATTATGCTGTGAATGATGATAGCAGTGATGATGCTAGTGAAAAAGCATCATCTTTAGCCCAAGAAGAGTAAGAGGAAAAAAAATGTGAAAACAAGTAGAAAGCAGACAAAGAGTTGGGCATCTTCTGATCTGAAAAGAACATTTTAAACATAGAAATACAAAAAGAAAAGTTTTCCCTTATTTCCCATATGTGGGAATATGAAACATTTATTTTAGATATCAGACAAGAACAGAGCTAAGTAATCCGATTTTACTGCAGCAGTGTAAAAATCATCCCTTCACCACAGTGTAAGATTCAAATGCATCTGCACAAGGGTACACATTATATAAAATGCAGTAAGATTACTGCTGCCCTGCCAAGTTCTTCCAGTCCCTACCCAGGTCCTACTGCAATACTGGTGGTCCCAATAGTTTCATGGAAGCAAATCATTAAACATAATAATAATAAAGCAATTAGAAAGATAAATCAAAATGCCTCAGTGACCATATATCCAACTCAAACTTTATCTATTTAAATGTTACATTTGCCTCCCACTAATAAATCTTTATCTCACTCAAACTTGAACAATAAATCTTCCATACTGAAGTATCTTCCTTGCCTAATTAATTCAAAGGAAAAAACCAAAATGATTAGTAAAGAAAAATGTAGGGATTAACACACCCTTTTAATTTGTTTTAAATATTTTTAAGGTTTAAAAGTTGTTTAAAGTTTGTAATCTCTAGTAAGAAAACATTATCTGAATGAATACCCCAATGGCAAACCACTGTAAAATGTTTCAGCTGCATTTGGGGCAGAGGGGTAGGGATTATCTTCAAAGCACCCCAACTTTCTTCATGAGAAGGTCAGAGGTACACTGGTTTGTATTATTATGACATCCATTAGGTGATCTAAGTTGCTTTTCCTTCAGCAGGGGCTTTATTTGTCAGAAGGGCATTATGCTTGACTTCCAAATTTGGCCAACAATTCACTTATGAGATTCATAATCTTTGGGTTGCTCTGATATTTTGACATATTTGCCAGGTTCTGAGCCACATCCTGGAAGGCCACCATAACTGCTGGATCCTGCATGCCTGCAAGAACCTCTGGATCACTAAGAATTTCATTGAGCCCAGGCATTCTTGCCATTCCAGGCATGCCCCCTCCCATTCTAGGCATTCCTCCAGGAAAATTACCAGGCATTCCGCCAGGAAAACCACCTGGAAAAGAGCCATACTGAGCTCCTGATTGTCGTCTGGCTTCTTCCTCCCTCTGGGCTCTCATGTTCTTCCCGAGCATTCTTGACCCTTTCTGTTCTTTCTTTGCTCTCTCTCTCTTCACGTTTTCGCTCATACTTTCTCTGACGTTCAGCAATTGTCTGGGCCCTTGGCTGAATTTCTTTCAGCATTGCACTAGCGTCTTCATCATAATCCAGCTTACAGGCAAGGGCAAGATCATGGGCAGCTTCTTCCCAATGGCCCAAAAGTCTGTGTGCTTTCCCTCGCCACTTGTATGGCTGAGCAGAATCAGGATTTATTTCAATAGCTCTGTCACAGTCTCGGATGGCAGCATTTGGCTTCTGTAATTTGATGAAGACACTCGCTCTCTTGGCATACAGAATGGCCAAACGAGGATTTAGCTTGATGGCATCTGTGAACAAGTCAATGGCTTTCTGTAGTTCACCAACATTTAGGGCATCAGTGGCAGCCACGTTTTTATCATTTGCCTGATCCATCATCTCCTCAGTTATCTCTACATTTTCATCTCCCATTTCTTGAGGGGCATCAGTGCCTGGTTCAAGCACACCTTCATTGTCAATTTCTAGATCACTTTCCTCACTTGATGGTTCGTCTGTCTTTATGTTTTCCTCTGCCTTCTTACTATCTGTTTTTTCTTCCTTGGTATTTTCTTCCAGTTTAGCTTTATGAGTAGCAGGTGGTATTTTACCCCCATGCGCTCCACCCACTCCCTCAGGAAGCTCATTTCCTCGGTGTGCAGAACACTCGGGTCCTGCTTGCACAGTTTCACGAAGGCTCGAAGCTTGCTCACTTTGCCGGTGACCACGGTCCGGAAGCGGCAGGAGGCAGCAGGAGGCGGCGGGCGCGCGGAGGCTGTGGCCCCATCCCAGGCCCAGGCGCTAGCTCAGCGTGACCGCGTAAAGGGCAGTTTGTTTTCTTTTTTAGATTCCACATATAAGTGATATCATACTGAACTAATTCTGTAAAATTAGTTTTAAAAGATCCAAAAGCAGACCTGAAAAAGTCTAGACTAGAAGCTTCTGCTTTGATCTGTAATTTTACTTCCTTATTAAACTTTCTTTTCTTCATGGCAGCTATGCATTACAGTGGTTGTTCAGTAAATGCTCAAAGGAAGTAACAATTAGATCCTCCACTTACATATATTCTTATAGAAGACCACTTATCTTTTGACATCTCTCAACTTCCTGTCCAACTTTACGTACCGCTTGAATCCTTCACCTTCTACATGTTTTCCTGCATCGGAGCAGGTAATTCCTGACCCTTAATAAACCACGTGATTTATGTTTTCTTCCCTGTTCATTTTTTACCTTTTGTTGCCAGACCCAGTGTTCATGCATTAGAAGAGCTAGCTAAGCAGCCTGCCTTACCCTGGGCTGAGCTCCTGAGAACACTTAGAATCACATGGGGTGGGAAAGGAAACAGAACGAGATGCCCATCAAGAACAGAATTGCTCTCAAGGGTAATTGCAAAGGGTCAGTAAAGAAGAAGTCCTGTAATGGTCAAGCTGGAGAGATAATTGTAAGCCACAAACAAGAAACAAATGAGATGTAAAGAGCAGGATAGTTAATGGAGGACCCTGCGAGGAAAATGTAAGACTGAATGAGGGAAGAAGGTTCATTAATTTGCTTTTAACAAAAGTGGTATTGCTAGAGTTGAAATGGATGCTTCAAATTCGTCAAAGCTACTAGGCTAGTGTAGACTCTTCTAAAATACACAGTAAGTCCAGAAAATAAAAGACATTTATTTATTTATTTTTAATTTAGGTTCCTCATTTTCTTTTTTTAAATTTAATTAAATTTAATTTTTTTATACAGCAGGTTCTTATTTGTTATCTATTTTATACATATTGATGTATGTAAGTCAATCCCAATCTCTGAATTCATCCCCCACCCCCGCTTTTCCCCCCTTCCCATACGTTTGTTCTCTACATCTGTGTCTCTATTTCTGCCTTGCAAACTGGTTCATCTGTACCATTTTTCTAGATTCCACATATATGTGTTAATATATGATATTTTTTTTCTCTTTCTGACTTACTTCACTCTGTATGACAGTCTCTACGTCCATTCACATCTCTACAAATGACCCAATTTCGTTCCTTTTTATGGCTGAGTAATATTCCATTGTATGTATGTACCACATCTTCTTTATCCATTCATCTGTTGATGGGCATTTAGGTTGCTTCCATGACCTGGCTATTGTAAATAGTGCTGCAATGAACATTGGGGTGCATGTGTCTTTTTGAATTATGGTTTTCTCTGGGTATATGCCCAGGAGTGGGATTGCTGGGTCATACGGTAATTCCATTTTTAGTTTTTTAAGGAACCTCCATACTGTTCTCCATAGTGGCTGTATCAATTTACATTCCCACCAACAGTGCAAGAGGGTTCCCTTTTCTCCACAACCTCTCCAGCATTTATTGTTTGTAGAGTTTTTGGTGATGGCCATTCTGACTGGTGTGAGGTGATACCTCATTGTAGTTTTGATTTGCATTTCTCTAGTGATTAGTGATGTTGAGCATCCTTTCATGTGTTTGTGGGCAATCTGTATATCTTCTTTGGAGACATGTCTGTTTAGGTCTTCTGCCCATTTTTGGATTGGGTGGTTGTTTTTTTTTTTGATATTGAGCTGCTTGTAAATTTTGGAGATTAATCCTTTGTCAGTTGCTTCATTTGCAAATAATTTCTCCCATTCTGAGGGTTGTCTTTTCATCTTGTTTATGGTTTCCTTTGCTGTGCAAAAGCTTTTAAGTTTCATTAGGTCCCATTTGTTTATTTTTGTTTTTATTTCCATTAATCTAGGAGGTGGGTCAAAAAGGATGTTGCTGTGATTTATGTCAAAGAGTGTTCTTCCTATATTTCCCTCTAAGAGCTTTATAGTGTCCAGTCTTACATTTAGGTCTTTAGTCCATTTTGAGTTTATTTTTGTGTATGGTGTTAGGGAGTGTTCTAATTTGATTCTTTTACATGTAGCTGTCCCGTTTTCCTGGCACCACTTATTGACGAGACTGTCTTTTCTCCATTGTATATCCTTGCCTCCTTTGTCATAGATTAGTTGACCATAGGTGCGTGGGTTTATCTCTGGGCTTTCTATCCTGTTCCATTGATCTTTATTTCTGTTTTTGTGCCAGTACCAAATTGTCTTGATTACTGTAGCTTTCTAGTATAGTCTGAAGTTGGGGAGTCTGATTCCTCCAGCTCCGTTTTCTTTCTCAGAATTGCTTTGGCTATTCGGGGTCTTTTGTGTTTCCATAGGAATTGTAAAATTTTTTGTTCTAATTCTGTGAAGAATGCCATTGGTAATTTCATAGGAATTACATTGAATCTGTAGATTGCTTTGGGTAGTATAGACATTTTCACAGTGTTGACTCTTCCAATCCAAGAACATGGTATATCTCTCCATCTGTTTGTGTCATCTTTGATTTCTTTCATCAGTGTCTTACAGTTTTCTGAGTACAAGTCTTTTACCTCCTTAGGTAGGTTTATTCCTAGGTATTTTATTCTTTCTGCTGCAATGGTGAATGGGATTATTTCCTTAAATTCTCTTTGTGATCTTTCATTGTTAGTGTATAGAACTGCAAGAGATATCTGTGCATTAATTTTGTATCCTAAAACTTTACCAAATTCATTGATTAGCTCTAGCAGCTTTCTGGTAGCATCTTTAGGATTATCTATGTATAGTGTCATGTTATCTGCAAACAGTGACAGTTTTAGTTCTTCTTTTCCAGTTTGTATTCCTTTTATTTCTTTGTCTTCTCTGATTGCCATGGCTAGGACTTCCAAAACTATGTTGAATAATTGTGGTGAGAGTGGACATCCTTGTCTTGTTCCTGATCTTAGAGGAAATGCTTTCAGTTTTTTACCATTGAGAATGATGTTTGCTGTGGGTTTGTTGTATATGGCCTTTATTTTGTTGAGGTAGGTTCCCTCTATGCCCACTTTCTGGAGAGTTTTTATCATAAATGGATGTTGAATTTTGTCAAAGGTTTTTCTGCATCTATTGAGATGATCATATGGTTTTTATCCTTCAATTTGTTAATATGGTATATCACATTGATTGATTTGCATATATTGAAGAATCTTTGCATCCCTGGAATAAATCCCACTTGAGCATGGTGTATGATCCTTTTAATGTGCTGTTGGATTCTGTTTGCTAGTATTTTATTGAGGATTTTTGCATCTATATTCATCAGTGATGTTGGTCTGTAATTTTCTTTTTCTGTAGTATCTTTGTCTTGTTTTGGTATCAGGGTGATGGTGGCCTCACAGAATGAGTTTGGGAGTGTTCCTTCCTCTGCAATTTTTTGCAAGAGTTTGAGAAGTGTGGTTGTTAGCTCTTCTCTAAATGTTTGATAGAATTCACCTGTGAAGACATCTGGTCCTGGACTTTTATTCATTGGAAAATTTTTAATCACAATTTCAATTTCATTACTTGTGATTGGTCTGTTCATATTTTCTGTTTCTTTCTGGTTCAGTCTTGGAAGGTTATACCTGTCTAAGAATTTGTCCATTTCTTCCAGGTTGTCCATTTTATTGGCATAGAGTTGCTTGTAGTAGTCTCTTATGGTGCTTTGTATTTCTGCAGTGTCCATTGTAACTTCTCCTTTTTCATTTCTAATTTTATTGATTTGAGTCCTCTCCCCCTTTTTCTTGATGAGTCTGGATAAAGGTTTATCAATTTTGTTTATCTTCTCAAAGAACCAGCTTTTAGTTTTGTTGATCTTTGCTATTGTTTTCTTTGTTTCTATTTCATTTATTTCTGCTCTGATCTTTATGATTTCTTTCCTTCTACTAACTTTGGGTTTTGTTTGTTCTTCTTTCTATAATTACTTTAGGTGTAAGGTTAGATTTTTTACTTGAGATTTTTCTTGTTTCTTGAGGTAGGATTGTATTGCTATAAACTTCCCTCTTAGAACTGCTTTTGCTGCATCCCATAAGTTTTGGATCATCGTGTTTTTGTTGTCATTTGTCTCTAGGTATTTTTTGATTTCCTCTTTGATTTCTTCAGTGATCTCTTGGTTATTTAGTAACATATTATTTAGCCTCCATGTGTTTGCTTGTTTTACGTTTTTTCCCCTGTAATTCATTTCTAATATCATAGCGTTGTGGTCGGAAAAGATGCTTGATATGATTTCAAGTTTCTTAAATTTACCGAGTCTTGATTTGTGACCCAAGATGTGATCTATCCTGGAGAATGTTCCGTGTGCACTTGAGAAGAAAGTGTAATCTGCTGGTTTTGGATGGAATGTCCTATAAATATCAATTAAATCTCTCTGGTCTATTGTGTCATTTAAAGCTTGTGTTTCCTCATTAATTTTCTGTCTGGATGATCTGTCCATTGGTGTAAGTGAGGTGTTAAAGTCCCCCACTATTATTGTGGTACTGTTGATTTCCTCTTTTATAGCTGTTAGCATTTGCCTTATGTATTGAGCTGATTTTATATATTTATAATTGTTATATCTTCTTGGATTGATCCCTTGATCATTATGCAGTGTCCTTCCTTGTCTCTTGTAACATTCTTTATTTTAAAGTCTATTTTATCTGATATGAGTATTGCTACTCCAGCTTTCTTTTGATTTCTATTTGCATGGAATATCTTTTTCCATCCTCTCACTTTCAGTCTGTGTGTGTCCCTAGGTCTGAAGTGGGTCTCTTGTAGACAGCATATATATGGGTCTTGATTTTGTATCCATTTAGTGAGCCTATGTCCTTTGGTTGGGGCATTTAATACATTCACATTGAAGATAATTATCGATATGTATATTCCTATTACCATTTTCTTAATTGTTTTGGGTTTGATTTTGTAGGTCCTTTTCTCCTCTTGTGTTTTCCACTTAGAGAAGTTCTGTTAGCATTTTTTGTAGAGCTGGTTTGGTGTGTTAAATTCTCTTAGCTTTTGCTTGTCTGTAAAGCTTTTGATTTCTCTGCCAAATCTGAATGAGATCCTTGCAGGGTAGAGTAATCTTGGTTGTAGGTTCTTCCCTTTCATCGCTTTAAATATATCATGCCACTCACTTCTGGCTTGTAGAGTTTCTGCTGAGAAATCAGCTGTTAACCTTATGGGAGTTCCCTTGTATGTTATTTGTCATTTTTCCCTTGTGGCTTTTAATAATTTTTCTTTGTCTTTAATTTTTGTCAGTTTGATTACTATGTGTCTTGGCGTGTTTCTCCTTGGGTTTATCCTACCTGGGACTCTCTGCGCTTCCTGGACTTGGGTGGCTATTTCCTTTCCCATGTTAAGGAAGTTTTCAACTATAATCTCTTCAAATATTTTCTCAGGTCCTTTGTCTCTCTCTCCTCCTTCTGGGACACCTATAATGCAAATGTTGGTGCATTTAATGTTGTCCCAGAGGTCTCTTAGTCTGCATTTCTTTTCATTCTTTTTTCTTTATCCTGTTCTGTGACAGTGAGTTCCCCTATTCTGTCTTCCAGGTCACTTATCTGTTCTTCTGCCTCAGTTATTCTGCTATTGATTCCTTCTAGTATATTTTTCATTTCAGTTATTGTATTGTTCATCTCTGTTTGTTCACCTCTGTTTGTTTGTTCTTTAATTCTTCTAGGTGTTTGTTAAACATTTCTTGCATCTTCTCAATCTTTGCCTCCATTCTTTTTCCGAGGTCCTGGATCATCTTCACTATCATTATTCTGAATTCTTTTTCTAGAAGGTTGCCTATCTCCACTTCATTTAGTTGTCTTCCTGGGGTTTTATCTTGTTCTTTCATCTGGTACATAGTCCTCTGCCTTTTTATTTTGTCTATCTTTCTGTAAATGTGGTTTTTGTTCCAGAGGCTGCAGGATTGTAGTTCTTCTTGCTTCTGCTGTCTGCCCTCTGGTGGATGAGGCTATCTAAGAGGCTTGTGCAAGCTTCCTGATGAGAGGGACTGATGGTGGGTAGAGCTGGGTGTTGCTCTGTTGGGCAGAGCTCAGTAAAACTTTAATCCACTTGTCTGCTGATGTGTGAGGCTGAGTTCCCTCCCTGTTGGTTGTTTGGCCTGAGGCGACCCAGCACTGGAGGTTACAGGCTCTTTGGTGGGGCTAATGGCGGACTCCGGGAAGGCTCATACCAAGAAGTACTTCCCAGAACTCCTGCTCCTGGTGTCCTGTCCCCACGGTGAGCCACAGCCACCCTCCACCTCTGCAGGAGACCCTCCAACACTAGCAGGTAGGTGTGGTTCAGTCTGCTACAGGGTCACTGCTCCTTCCCCTGGGTCCTGAGGCGCACACTACTTTGTGTGTGCCCTCCAAGAGTGAAGTCTCTGTTTCCCCAGTCCTGTCGAAGTCCTGCAATCAAATCCCGCTAGCCTTCAAAGTCTGATTCTCTGGGAATTCCTCCTCCCATTGCCAGAACCCCAGGTTGGGAAGCCTGATGTGGGGCTCATAACCTTCACTCCAGTGGGTGGACTTCTGTGGTATAATCATTCTCCAGTTTGTGAGTCACCCACCCAGCACTTATGTGATTTGATTTTATTGTGATTGCTCCCCTCCTACCATCTCATTGTGGCTTCTCCTTTGTCTTTGGATGTGGGGTATCTTTTTTGGTGAGTTCCAGTGTCTTCCCATCAATGATTGTTCAGCAGTTAGCTGTGATTCCAGTGCTCTCGCAAGAGGTGAGTGCACGTCCTTCTACTTTGCCATCTTGGACCCATCTCCCAGAAGGCATTTATTAAAAGCAAAAAATTGTTCAATATCCTTTATGTGCCATGTTTTGAATATGTGTATACGAATGAACAAAATGGAGCCCTTAAAAAGTTTACACTCTAGCCATACAACAAAAAATAATTATATAAATGCAGGGCACAATGAAAGCACACAGCAGGGATAATTAAACATATGCTGGGAGTTTAATCAATGCGGATTTACCTAGGGAAGTGATATTTAGGATGAAATCTATCTATCCTCTTTAGCCCAACTAAGTCCCCATAGCTACCTGACAATATTTATATTAATCTCTAATTAGATGCTTGTTGCATTTCCTGTAGCAATGAATCAAAAATGTTTCTCACTCACCCTAAGGGGGTTTCCATCTTTCTCCGCACTCTCTATTCTTGTGAATATCTCTTCCACAACAGTTATGGGTGAAGGATCCTACAGCATAGAGGCCTCCTAGGTGTTCTTTTTAATTTGATCACAACACTTGGCTATCTTCATCTGTTTCTCCTTATAGCCCCCAGCTTCAAAAGGATTTGACCTCTTTTTTTAGTCCAAGGTGAAACTTTCTACATAAGTCTCATTCTTTCCTACATTAATCAAGACCTGGTTCTAACAATTGTTTGCTCCTTCTCTTTCTCCATCAATTACAATCTTTCCCTTCATTGAGTACTTCCCCTGTACCATCTAGGTCATTTCTGTTAAATCTGATAAATTTTCAATCTCCTTTCTTTCATGACCTGACTTTTGAGCAAAGTAATCCAGTTCACTGGCTTTGTTTGTTCCTATCAACCTATTCAATAAATGGCTTGATGTCTGGCATCTGCTTCTGTCCATATATTGGATCCTCTCCAGAAGACTACCAATGACCTAATTACTGATTACCAATACCCATCCAGATATCTGTTCTCAGGCTTAGTCCTTGACCTCCAAGTAGCATCTGTTCTTCTGAGCTATCTCCCTTAAAAACTCATTTCCTCCTGACTTGCATGCTCCTAGTTTTGTTTTGTTTTTTCCTATCTCTCTGTCTTCTCAACTGTTGTCTATTTCACTGGCTCAGAAGACCTTTAAGATAGAGGCAACCTGTAACTAATTGCATGGCTCAGTCAGCTTGAGGATTAACCTGAGCATATTTATTTATTTGATAAATACTTTTTATATAGTGCTTAACATGCACCAGGCCATACTGCAAACACTAATACATTTAATCCTCACATTAACCCTTTGAGGATTAAAAAATAGACAGGCTGAGGCACAGAGGGTTTAAGTAGTGTTTAAACTGGCATTCTCGCCTGGAGTCTATGATCTTAAAAATAATGCTGTCTTTGGCATTACTGCACATTAACACAAACACGCCCTTGCTGGGAAGTTTCCCCAACCAAATATATTCTACTATGTCCCAAACCACCTCTAGGAATCTATGTCTCCCCACATGCACATGCTCTAAAGAAACTCTGAATCATGGACCACCAAGGAGTCACTGCATACAATTCAGGGAGTCCGTGAATTTGCATGATAAGAAAGGGCATCTAACTAACTTCAAACATAAGTTTAGTATTTCCATAAAATATTAATGTAGTTACAAAGCATAGTGGTATTAGCAGTACCGTGACTTTGGCACCACTGGAAAACATAGACAGTTTATATCACATTAAAGTTTTTCAGATCTCCTTAAATGTTGTTTAGAGTCATCATTGTATTTGAATTATGGCAGTTATTAGACCCCACTAAATTGAATATATTAATATATTATCTAATATATTAATAAGTACAATTCATATTAATATATCACATTTTAAATTATTTTAAAAAAATACTTTGATAGCTCTATTTCAAACTAATTGTTATCTATATTAATTCATAAAATATTTTATGTTTGTAAAGCCACTATTCTGAGAAGGGGTCCACAGTCTTCACTAGAAAAGCCAGAGGGCTCCAAGTCACAAAATAACTTGGAAACCTCTGTTCCAACCCTCTCTATGCTTACATCTTCTCTGTCCTTTCTACCCTGCAGAATTACACCTATAATGATGCAACTCAGATACATATCTGGAATTCTGCCCTTTCCTAAACCTAGAATCTTATTTTCAACATTCTGCCAGACTTTGCCTGATGATGCTACCAATAATCTCAAATAAGAGAATCCTTCATCTACCCTCACTAATTTTCTTCTCTTTGTAGTGCCCACATCTCTAGAATTTCCATACTTCCTGCTGTTTAGACTAAAAACCTTGCAAGTACTCTTGATTCTTTACTGTTCATTTTTAGTTTCAATTAAGTATTTTTGTTGTTTTTTCTTCCACTGTCTCCCCAGCATTTTATGTGTTTGTCCGCTTGATTTCATTCCAGGTATTGCTACCCTCATTTTGTCTCACTTGGACAAGCACAATAGTCTCTCCCTGCTTTCTATTTTCCCCTCCAATTCTGGTTCACACCAGTTCCACGACTGCACATAGAGTTTCACAGAAATAAAGGCTGTCTACACATCTCTTTATAGACATATATTTTTTCTTTTAAAAAATTACAAGGTACAACTTAAAGATGCATTCATGTGTTAAAAAGAAATAAAATTCTGTACAATCCTACCTTCCAATGTTTTTTAATCAAGTCTTTTTAAAG
The DNA here is from genome assembly GCF_028564815.1 of Eubalaena glacialis. Lineage (NCBI taxonomy): Eukaryota > Metazoa > Chordata > Mammalia > Artiodactyla > Balaenidae > Eubalaena > Eubalaena glacialis. The sequence continues at coordinate 103,834,506 of NC_083718.1, forward strand.
GAATTAATATGTATGTTTTATATATATAATATTCATAGTTGCCTACAAACTTTAGTAAACACATTATATCTTTGAGTGATTTCTTGGGTCATTAAGTTAGTGTTTAATTACAATGGAATATACAATAATGTATAATCATTACTCTCTTTTTTTCATTTAGGTTGTTTCCAGTTAGTGCCGTCAGAAATAATCATGTTGTGGACATTATTTAAAATTGTCTTCCCATGGTCCCCACCTGTGGATATCCAACAATTTTTGAAATCCAGCTCAAATGTCACTATCTCTCTTCTCTTGACCCCCTCCACATACCCCAACCATATATTAAACTTTTTAAGAATATGTCATGCCTTATTTGTTTTTGTCTCTCCATGAATAGTGGGAGGCACAAGGAACATTACGTTTCTGGAGCAAAGGTTAGAAATCTGTCAGGGTCCACTGGGCATCTTATTTTTCAAATTCTCACACACAGTAAATGTGGTTAGTAAGAAATGCCTGAGAGGACTTCCCTGGTGGCGCAGTGGTTAAGAATCTGCCTGCCAATGCAGGGGCCACGGATTCGATCCCTGGTCCGGGAAGATCCCACATGCCTTGGAGCAACTAAGCCTGTGCACCACAACTACTGAGCCTGCGCTCTAGAGCCTGCGAGCCACAACTACTGAGCGAGCCCACATGCCACAACTACTGAAGCCCGCGTGCCTAGAGCCGGTGCTTTGCAACAATAGAAGCCACCACAATGGGAAGTCCACGCACTGCAACGAAGAGTAGCCCCCCTCACCGCAACTAGAGAAAGCCCGCACGCAGCAACAAAGACCCAACACAGGCAAAAATAAATTAATTAATCAAAAAAAAAAAAGAAATGCCTGAGAGAAAGTTAAAAGGCAAAGCTAGTGTTCGCAGTTGAAATAATTACATGATAAACTCAAAGTTAATGTACTTATGACGCCATAGAAGAAAAAATAAGCTTCAAAGTAACCTCAACATACTGAAATAACAAGGTTAAACAAGAAAAAAGATAAAATATGGGTTTGTGCCATCATCCAAGACGTCTGATATTGTAACACACACACACACACTCACTCATACGTGCACAAATCAATGAACGATTTCACATAAACAGGAAGTTTCTTGAAAAGGTATTTATCCGGTAGTAATTCTTTTCCTTCTAAACAATAAAGAACATTAAATTCCTCCCTAAAGCTTCAGAAAGAGAGAGAGAAAGAGAGACAAATGCTGGGGAGATGTAAACACAAGAGATGTTCAGGAAGAACAGAGAACAATAATGTCAGCTTTTTGCAGAGAGTGCAAATGAGAAGTAAGAGAATCACTTCCGTTTTTTTTATATTTCCTACATCAGTATACAAGTTACAGGTTCATAGATCATAGAATTTATAAATAAATCTGGAAAAGACTTGTTGAAATACCTTTCAATTGCATTAAAAAGAAACAACCAAGAATTATATTTAACTGTTCAATTGTATAGTTTATTTCATAATTCACTTTTAATCATTTTCTTTCTAGAGAAATCTAAAACAAAGAATCCTTTTAGATGTTTTTATAGATAGGAGCATTAGAAACCACTTAACGCTCTGGTATTCAGTGTAGGTGGAAGAGATAAGCAGTACCAAATGCTGCTTTATTTAGGTTTATTCCTGTTTGGGTGTATTACACATTTACAGATGTATTAGGAAATATATTCCACTATGTATTTAATGCTAATTTCTGCTGACACTCCTCTGCATAAATATGGATGAGAGTAATGCCACTAAAATATATCTTGATATCTTCACTCCCTATAATAAATGATCACATTTAATTTTTAAAACTTCTAAAATTATTTCATTATAATTTAATAAAACATTACTGGATTGAAAAGAGATAAATAGTTGAATGTGGCCAAATATTTTCTTGAAAGTGCCAAAGCCTGAATGAGAAAACTCAACTTCAAAGTCAATTAGTAGATGCTAGATTAAAGAAGGAATGTAGGCTCAGATTAAAATCTTTGAGATGGAATAAAAGGTTCTGAGGAGGGAGAATTCAGAAGTATGAAGTATGTGGTGTGTAAGGCTAATGGGGGAAGGGAAAAATGATAGCACTGCATTGTAGGTGGAGTGTAATTGAGACAAAACATCAGAGAGAAATGCTCAGCAAGTCTACTTCCTAAAAGACACCCATGGCTTTACTAAAAATCTGGTAAAACATTTAGCTTGGACCAACTAAGAGAGATTTCACTGTACAGGTTCTAGTATGTGTCTTGGTTTTTTGGTGATTTGTTGTTGTTTGTTTTGTTTGTTTTTTGGTCATAGCATTGCTGTGCCAACAGATTGGCCTCTTTTAACAGTGTATACCAATACACTTCACTGAGTCACACTGATTACTATTTGTATCCAGGATGTATTAATTTTAATTATTCTCGATCTTTCAGTAAAGACAGTTATTATACAAGCAGTGTAGAATATTCTATGCTAAATAAACTTACATATAAAGCAGGACTTCCCTTGGGCCTATGAAATGCAAGAGAAACAAAAAATCATAGTCACTCTAGGTGTACTTAGTGGAGACACAGAGCCTATCAGTCACATCACTTCCTCCCTCTCATACCTTCAACCTCAGGAGACTCCTGCCAATGCCACCTTCCTGATGAACGTGAGGGGAAGAACAGCTGTTACCATTTCTTGAGAACCTCAGAGGACCATCTTCATTTTTTCTCCATATGAAATGATGCTTTCCTACAAGGCTTAGCTGGCTGAGAATGATTTTTTAAACGATTGCTATAGTCAATAAACTACACTAACAACCAGTAAGTACATGAAGGCTGAATTCTAATATTGCTAGATAATCAGTTTATTTATAAATCTGATTTATAAGATTTGGATGAATTTCTGAGCATATATTAATCTGTTTCACTGATGTTAAAATCTGTTTCATCAAATCTGTTAAAAATTATATTAAAAAATTCTTAGAATTCTTACCATGAGAAATGTCAGCGTGTGTCACTTATTTTGTGTTTATCTAACACAAAGTCTAGTATCTCTAAAATAATTTTGTTTGCTTTGAATCTGTTACAGGGACAGACTTGGACAAAATCTGCTTCAATAAAACTTGCATTTAAACCTTGATAAACAACACACTGATTTCTCAAGAGTTTGGTATTTGAGAAGAAGCAATTGCTAATTGTATGTATAATGAAATAAGATAACAAATGAAAAAATTAATGTTTTAACAATATCTATTCAGAATTCCCAGAGTAGCAAACATCATACTGGGCACAACTAGTTAGAGCTGATTACCTTTAGTTTATTCTTCATGGGTCCTTTTGTTTAAAAAAAAAATGTATAAATATATAAACTGTAGAAGGAAAAGGAGACATAGTGAGACAAATATCACCAGTTTCTGATTAGATGCAATGTCTCCTTGACCTGAGGAATACAGACAGGAAAGAACTCATGTAGAGAAGGTGAAAAGGGAAAATTGAGATCATGAAAGAAAAACTTTCAATTCACTATTTTGCTTGGATCTAGACCTAAAGAACCTTCATGCTGAAATCCTTCAGTGGAAGAAAGTATAGCTTTTGCTATATCTTTTCTAGTGATAGAAATTCAAAAATTTCTGAACTGCCAATCTAATGTTCTCCCCAATTCAAACTAACATTAGGAACCAGAAGAACATGACAATAGGTATTATAGCATTTTGTTATTCTTATGAATGATTTTCCAAATACCTGATTCTTCAATTAACTAAGCAAAACCAATGATTCCAGTCTGATTCTCTGTTTAGTCTACAGCTCATCTTCGGGGCAAGCATTTCAAGAACATATGTCAGTTATTAGCTGAAAATCTATTGTATGCCAGAGAGTTTAGAAACTTTAAAAATATGATCGAACTTATCTCTAGTTACTGTAACTGATATAACAAAACACGAAAAGAAAAACATTTTACTCTAATACTTCCAAAAATAAAATTAATGGTTAAAAATCACCCATTTTCTACTTTCTGTATTTGCTATTTTCCTTTCAAAGAATCATATATAAAATAAGCTCAACTATGCCATCATCATCTTGACACACTTGGCCTTCAGTATAATTACCACAGTGAATTTGTGCCAAAACTAGACTTCTCTGATACTATAATATTTGAGGTGGGGCACAGAGGATTTGTCCACACTGGTGGCAAGTTCAGCACCCTAAATATGTAGCAAGATCATTTCTTGGTCTTCACCGGCATTCTGGCCAAAGTGGCAATGTGAGGGAAGTTTTTTCCAGGTGCTTTCCACTTTCTCCCCTCTCAGGTAATGTTTATGAGAACCCATCTGTTCTCATCCCTCCTTTCAAGCCTACCCACATGAGTACAAATTCTCTACAATGGCTTCTTGATTTCCAAAGCCATCTCTATCCCTCAGTGATCTATCCAGGTCCACCTTTTCTAATGTAACTATACTACAAAAACCATTGATTCCCACACCACAGAACACCCATTTTTGCTTTTTTATATATAACAGGTTTATTTAAATAAATGTGGATTTCACTTTCTAATATGGATCTTAATACAATTCCTTTAACCTTCTAATATGAACTTTGTTCTTTACCTGTCTCCTTATCATTAATGGACAATCATGGATATTATCAATGGTATTTTAATTGTTAATAATAATTTAGATTTGTTATACTTGGGCTATCAAAAAGTATAGCTGACATTAATAACTTAATAGCTAACTTATTTTGAGCATTTACTATATTTCAGGTCATATAGGTAGTAAATGTTATAAACCCATACCATGTGGCTCCAGAGTCTTTGCTTGAATTCTACCAAGTTTGAAAATCACTCATTATAAGCTCTGTTATAGTTCCAAGTTCTCATCCTGCTATTGTAAATGATGAGGTGCTTCAAGAATCTCACAATTTAGTCTCTCCCCTGAAATCAGCTCTTCTTGCTGCTCCGCTTCCAGTAATGACAACGTCATTCTTCATCCACTCAGCCAAGGGAAGCAAAATGTGTTTCAGTTCAACACTGTCTGTGTTCAGCCTAAACCAGTCACTGACAACTTCACGGTCATCTTTTTTTTTTTTTTTTCTTCATGGTCATCTTTAACTTCTTCTTCCACCCTACCACATGCAAGTTTTATCAGTTCTTTGTAAGTCATGAAAGTCAAGAATTTATCAGATGGCTATAATCTAACAATGGAAAATGACAAATGTTGACAAGGATATGGAGAAATGGAACCCTCTTGGATTGTTGGTCAGTATGTAACATGGTGCAGTGCCTTTAGAAAAAAAATTTGGCAGTTTCTCAGAAAGTTAAGTGTAGTTTCCCTATGACCCAGGACCTCTGATCCTAGGTATATAGCCAAGACAATTGAAACATATGTCCAAACAAAAATTTATACATGGGTATTCATAGGAGCATTATTTTTAATATTCAAAAAGTGGGAAAAACCCCATTACTTTTGCTAAGTAATCCAATATAATTTGAACTAAGAATCACTATCTATGAACTAAGTTAGCTTTTAAAAATAGTTTTATAAATTATTTCTATTTAGTCTATTGACTGATAATAGCCATTAATGTAAAAAGCAGCCATTAAAAATGTACGAGTAAAAATTTCAGCAACATCATAGTAAAGTCAACATATTATAATATGTATTGCTACATTTAAATAAAGTGTATTAATTTCTAAATTAGTTAACATTTTCATGTAGTAACTTGAAAAGATAACTTCTTTTTATTATACTGTAATTATATCAACTTTGGAGGAAATTCACACTGTCATTAATATCTCTGCCATTATCTCATCTTACTTGAAGTAGGAAAATAAAATCATTTTACAAAATGATGTTGATTTCTGTAATGGTCTTGGAAAACCATAGTTTTCATTTCCAAAAATTTAGCCAAAATGTCTAAGGAAACAGGAGTATGAGCTTGCTGCTGAGTAATCATTTAAAAAAAAAAAAAAATCAGCTGTTGAAAATTAAAGATTCACTTGATTTAGAGAGGACCTTTTAAATTTTTTTTGGTGTTTATTATTTCATTATTTGTTTAAATAAATACAAAACTCAGTGTGATGCCTAATAGATTTAATGGGTGATTATTTAAAGTGAACATTTTAGTGTAATATAAATGTCCTATTAAGAACAATCTAAAGAACAGTATTAAGTTTTTGCTTTAGTTTTTACATGTAGGCTTTTTCTCCGGTCTAACAGTTAACTTTTGTGGTTCCAGAAGTGTCCTGCCAAGTCCCATGGTATAGGCACAGACAAAGGTTTGTCAGAGCAGAAAGCTTTCTTTTGAGTTTTCATATGGTGCTTACCTCACGCTCAGCCAAGGTAAGCAAAAACGTGTTTCAGTTCAACTTTGTGTGTTCAGCTTAAACTGGCTGTGGCACTCTGGCTCCCCGTATTTGTGGTCAGCCAGCTCCCTAGCTGCAGCTGGGCCTACTACTCCTAGCTAACAATAGGAGTCAGGTCAACTCTAAATTTTGCTACTTGTAAAAGAATCAGCCTTCGCTTACTCAGGGAATTATTTTTAAATAATTTCCCTTTCAAACCAGCTGTAATGAGGCCTTAGTGTCAACTAACATTAAAGGTGTACGCCCTGGAGACATTGGCACTCAGGGTTCTTCCTTAGACCGCAGTGAAAGCGTTGATAACAAGGGCACTTCAGTGCTGCTTTGTCTTCTCATAGGGAAAGGCAGGAAAATTCAAGGATGCCAAATATATATATAAACAAACAGATCTCTTGAAGCTAAATCCGTGCTTCCTTTTGCCTAAAAAACATATGCTCCCCTTTCTAAAAAAAATATATATATATACACACACACACGCACATATATTGTTTTTAAATATATGCATGTATATGTATGTGTATGTTCTACTTCACTCACCTACATGTATAGCAAACCACTTACCCAGTTCCTAGACCAACAAGATAATCTTTAAGGGACATCAGTAGAAAGTCCGTAGTAGAAAGTGCTGTCCAGCAGTCCTGAATGACTGTTCTGTCCTCTATTTTCTGTGAGACTACAACAGCTTTTTTTTAGAATAAGTAATGGGGAATACAAGTGACCATATCAAAGACAAAATCTCAGGCATGAGATCCTCTTTCCAGAGCAATTCAGTCTTTCCAGACATTGAAGTGTTTCAAGATTGGGAAGAAATTGTGGTTGTCTCTTCTGGTAACTCTGCAGGGAGGGACCGGGAAGATTTTACCAGCTGCCTAGTGCCTTAACCCCTGTAAATGATCCTTGCTTGAGTCTACATCCAGTCGTTCTAAGACAAGAGAGTCACTTTTTGTGTCTGTTCTAAGCATAGGTAAAATGTTTATGGAAATAAAATCTCACTAGACAGTAAATAAGTCTTGTCTGCTTTAAACAATATTTATTTGAAACAATGATATCAGACCCTATCTGGTAGAGAAAAGAGAACTGAGCTTGAAGTTTAAAAATAATTTTGTTTTTCAATCTCAGTCATGCTGCTTACAATTGAGTGATGTTGTAGTCACTTAACTTCTCTGAGCCTCAGTGTCCTCATATAAAATAGAAACAATAATATGTAATTTGGCATGAATTATAAATAGGATAGTGTGGGTTAAAATAATTTTAAATTTTATCTAAATATAAATGTATCATTATCCTTTGATCCTCTTCCCTGCCTTAAATCATCCAGACTCATTTCCTTACACATGTTTATCTTTTATACTTTTCCCATAAATAGTAAAAGATGAAACCCAAATCTCATGCTCAGTTATAGTAACTACATAACTATGAATTTTGGCCTTTCTTGGTCTCTTTTGAAAAATGATCTTTTAATGTTTTTAGTGAATCTTATTGTATGTTACCTCTTACTCTTTATGTAAATCACTGAGGTCTGAATTAAAACAATGCCATTCAGAGTAATTTAGTTAATGTCAGAAGGATGATAATACATGGTACCAATTTTATGATTCCTGATGGTTTAGAATTATTTCAGGTAGATTTGTAAGGTAATTACTTATTTATTTATTTTACGATTTTTGTTGAAATTTCTAAAACTATCCCAGGGTCTTGCACTGAGCAAGTGCTAAGCAAAATTTATTAAATGAATATTGATTTTTTCATACTCAGTTTGATCCAAAATATTTAAAGCAATTTACAGAAAGACATAAAATACATAAGAAACATTTAAACTGGAATGGTCGAGTGAGAAAAAAGAAGAAACTTGTTGAAACAATAAATGAATAAACAAATTACAGTGAATTTATAATTGTCTTGAAATCTTTAGGGATTGTTCAACATGAGAAATACATTTCAATCTATTAAGACATTTTTAAAACACAACATAAGGCACTCCAACCACATAAATGGCACTTGACTGCTATGCAATCCTCCTTAACACTTTAAGTAACTTATTGATAGTAAAGCAGAGGCCAAATCCAAATCAAATTTGAAGAAATTCCTGACTCTTTCCCAAAGCAATCAAAAATTATTTTATTAGCTGTCTGTGACTACATCTACAGAAGCAAACAAATGAAAGTGGAGCAAGTCTCTCTTCAATTTAAACTGTATAGATCAACAATTTGATTCTCAGAGCTTCCTTGCCTGCTTTTTGTGTGGAAATTTGCTGTCTTATTTACAGAGTTGATTACCAAGAAAATAAAATCATTTTAATTTCTGTAATATCTCATATTTCTCTATCAGGAAAGACTTGCAGATGCTATCTCTGGAAACTGAGTAAATCATTAGTATAAAATTATGTATAGACCTATGTTTATATATTTGTTACATATATAGAATCAGTCAGTCCAAAATTATTTATTGATCACCCCCAATATGCCAGGACTCTTCTAGGTGTTCAGGGTACAGCAGAGAATGAATATTGCACTCCTCTGAAAAAAGTTATTTGCAAAGAGAAAATAAAATACTACATAGTAGAATGCTTTTGTTTGTACACCATCTTTGTCATAACTAATTTAATTTCTCACCATAGTCAGTTATAGACCACTAAAGTCATTTACTACTTGATTGTTTTCTCTCAAATCAGTTGAGACTTTGTTAGTGTGTCTCATATTTTTAACAACCTAGGAGTCTAGCTGCCTCATTTCAAGTTCAGTCTCTTTTAAGGTCAGTCTCCATTTCCTCAGCTACTACTGGGCTGACCTGTCTGAATCTTTTCTAGACTGTTTCATGGCTATAAAAATATAGTGACCACACAATGTGCTTGGCACAACAAAGGGCCATTTCTTGTGTGTGTGTGTATGTGTGTGTGTGTGTGTGTGTGTGTGTGGTGGTCCATTTCAGTTTAGAAAAACAAACTTTCTATGTCATTACATTATTTTGAGGTGTCATACAATCATTCCATTTTTTTTATTCCATGACAACATAATTATAGGATTTCTTAATATAACCTATTTTAATTTAAATAAATGGCATTATTATCATAATGAAAAAGTGGAAACAGGTCAGATCATTAAGAAATAATTTAAAATATGTTCATTTATTAGATTTCATAATTTGAAGCCATTAAAAAGATTTACAATATTCAAATATTTATTAAATATTTTCAATATTCAATTATTTATTTTTAGAATGTGGGAATCACCCACAATGTAAATATTAGTGTAAAAAGCAGGACACATAACTATGTGTAAAGTAGTTGTATAACATTAGAATAAAATACACTAAAATATGAAAGACACATATTGTAAGTAATACAATTTTGCCCTCACACTTCCTGATATTTTCCATATTCTCTACAATCATATATTAATATTAATGTATTAAACAAGATTATTTGGATAGTAAATAATAATCCAAAGATCAAATTATTAAAAATAGATATTTTTATAATTAACGGCACTTTCAAATAGGAAAGGGTCCCATTTAGGAGCCAATCTATAACTCCTACTACAATTTTGACTTTAAATACCAGTTGATCCCATATGAATACTCATTCATTCAACAGATATTTATTAAGTTCCTACAATGTGACAGGCACTCTTCTAGGTACTAAAAATACATCAGTAAGCAAAACAAATTAAAATATCTGCTCTCCTGCCCTCGTAGAACCTATTTTTAGTAAGAAAAAATAAACAAAAAACAACTTTAAAATATACAGTACTGGGCTTCCCTGGTGGCGCAGTGGTTGAGAATCTGCCTGCCAATGCAGGGGACACGGGTTCGAGCCCTGGTCTGGGAAGATCCCACATGCCGCGGAGCAGCTAGGCCCGTGAGCCACAATTACTGAGCCTGCACGTCTGGAGCCTGTGCTCCGCAACAAGAGAGGCCGCAATAGTGAGAGGCCCGCGCACCGCGATGAAGAGTGGCCCCCGCTTGCCGCAACTAGAGAAAGCCCTCGCACAGAAACGAAGACCCAACACAGCCATAAATAAATAAATAAATTTTAAAATATACAGTACTATGGAGAAAAGGGTGATAGAGATGACTACTGTGAGGGGAAACTTTGAAAATGTAACTATGGTCGCCAGGGAGAGGATCAACCGAAAGGTAGTATATGATCTAAGACTCGAAGTAGGTGAGGGTGCAAGCTGTACAGATATATGGAGGAAGTATTCCAGGAGGGAACAATAACACAAGTCCTGTGGCTGGACCATTTCTAGTGTGTTGGCCAGCATGTTGGTCAATTGTGGCTGGAGCAGAATGAGGGAAGGTGACAGGAGCAGATGAAGTAAAAGACCTAACAAGAATCAGATAAATTAGGGCAATATAGCCATTATATGGACTTTGATTTTCATGTTAATTAGAAGTGAGTCCATTGGAAGGTTTAGAGAAGTGATATAATCTGGCTGACTTGTAAAATAATCACTCTGGCTGCACCATTGAGAATAGACTGAACTTTAACAACGTTCACAAAAAATAAAGGAAACTGAAAATATATTGATTGAATGCCCACGGTGCTCAGCAACATGTTTCCATTCTGTCAGGACAAGATGTCAACATCTCCCAGCACTGCACAATCTCTTGAATCACCTCTTACTTCGTAGCCCCATATCAGGTCTCTGCTAAGTACATGTCTTCCCCCTGTGCATAGGCAATTCTGTCCTGGATCACACATCCATGGTGAATCCCAGTGTAGACTTCTGGGGCCGTTGTTCCACTGACTTCTTTTTTCTCTGATACTTTGCTCTGCAAATTAGTGACATATCTAATTGGTGACAGAGTTTTCCTAAAGTCAGGGTTAATTGTTCTTCTACCGTATCATTCCCTTACTAATTCGGCTTCTGGCATCTGTGAGACTGGTACCGAATTCAGTGCATAAATAGAAAATGATCCATACTTCCAAATTTATAAGAGAATTTTAGTAATGAATTCATAAAAGATGCTATCACAGTTATTTCCGGTTATCAAGAAGAAACTTAGTACAGGCTCACCTACTATTCCTTCTATAGAATCTTTACTAATATCATTGTTATGAGGGTGGTTTTAGTCTTTTATTTACTACTTTTGTTACTAAAATAGTCACAAGATTTTTACTTTCTATACAATTTTTGTTATTATAAAAACTGCAATCCAATGAAATCCATTCCCTACAACTGGTTTTATGTAGATTGGTCCTATAATAACTTTGAAAACTTGGTTAATTTTACAGACATTTTTATTCATTGAAATGACAACATTTAAAAAATGAAATTAAGGTAGTAATTTGAAAAATAGCAATTTGTTGAGACTAAAGTTAATTTTTGTTTTTTATTAATAGTTTCTACCATCACATACAACCGTATAGTAAAATTGTTAACACAGTACAATTCAATTGGAGTCACATAGCTGATCAGTTATATCAAATCATGAAAGATTGAATCTAGGCTGAAAGTCTGAATCTAGGTTAGTTTTGGCAAATAACGGTTATGCATTTAAGAACCATCAAAATAAACAGAAAATGTTTTATTATACATTTTTATCTCCTGGATACTGCTCTATAATCATATCTGGGGATAACAAAGAGTTATGATACACACATACTATAAAAATAGTATATCAAACTAGTGTATATGGGTCATATTTTAAAATAAGAAATTGTTATATAACATTTAATTGCATTTTTCTCTTTACTATGATTCTAAATTTCTGTAAGATATTTTGATGGTAACATTTTATTAATATGTGGGAAATTAATATTTGAAAACATTAGTAGATTCCTATTAATATATGAATTTAAAATCGTTTAAAATGTAATCTAATTTGTTTTCTACAGCAAGCCTGCTACAATAAATGGGTTAAAGTTTGAGAGTATTATCACCCACAACTGAATTTGTCTCAATTTGGTTCTGTTTACTATCCATAGATCATGCATTAATCCATCCCTAACTCTAGTAAATAATCTTGAAGTTTAAATCTTGAAGATACTTTTTTTTTTTAAATGCATCTATACCTTAAGCACCTTCTCTGTGTTAAGCACTGTTCCAGCTACTGATCATACATGAGTGAAAAGACCCAAATCTCTGCCCTCATGGAGGCTCTGTTTTATCTGCAAGTAAAGACAACAAAACATTTTTCGTTATATATGGGTTATTTTTACTCACACAGAAAAGTTCTACGGAACTCAATTTAAATTCTGTTTTTCCAGTTTTGTTTTTTATTGTCTCAAAATGTAATATTTCAGTTTCCTTGAAATTTTTTTCCTACAAAATTAATATTCTCAATGTCACAGTTTCCTCTTTTAATGTTTGAACTAATAGACTAATTTTTTTTCTTTTCCTTTTCTCAATCTAAGGAAAATAATAATTTTTTCCTCCATGTTTACTACTCTTTTAAAACTCTAGGAGATTAATTATAGCCATTCCCCCACAGCCTTTGCTAGAGCCCATTCTGGTTTTTAATCTTTCCTCATAAATCCATCAACCTTAAGTCGTTAATCATTTTTATTACTTTTCTTTGAACTCTATCCAGTTTTTCTACACACTTCTAATAAAGATGACCTTAGAAATGAGTCCCATAATCCAGATGTGAGCTCAACATAGTCCTGCAGACCGAACCTGTCATTTCCATACTTGATGACGTTAAGTTTTCTGCCAAAGGAAGAAGGTTCCTTTGCTTCTAGTCAATCTTTAAATTTTGGAGCTCTGCATGGCTTTGAACTGGGGCCTCTTTCTCTTCTCATTCACCATTATCTCTCTGCAATATTGTCTTCTGTGACTTCAGACATATGATGACCACTTTCAAATTTGCATCTTCATCACAGACCTCATCCTGTATTTTAACAACAATAAGAAAAAGTAAAAGAAGAAAAGCAGAAAGTGAAAAGTTTCTTAAAATGTTTTGACTTCTTACTATGATCTTCCCACCTTTATAGACAATTTATCTGTATTAAATTAATCTCCAAACAACCATGACAAAGGTACTATTATTTTTATTTTATATAATAAGGAATTGACACATGAGTGAGTAATATTGTCTGAATTGGTTTCTCCACACACATTCATGTGCTTTTTAAAATGAATTTATCCAAAAAACAGTTATCTTTAAAAAATACAAATTGTTATTTTCTTGCCAATAATAATTCAACAATTTCCTCTTGCTTTAGGCCAAACTCTAAAATTCTTAGCGTAAAGGTCCCTGTGAGCACCATGAGATAGAGATTATGTGTCTCCGGTTTATTCTCATAACCCCAGAGCCTAGAATAATGTCTGGCAGTCTGAACAGTCTGATCCCTTCCTGATTCTTTATTCTCCCCTTTTGAATTTCTGTCTCCTTAACCTTTAAGCTGCAGACACATTCTTCTTTCAGTTCTTCAGACAAAGAAACTCTTCCAGGTTCAGAACCTCTGACAAGCTGACTGCTCTTCTAGATAGTTCTTTATTCCCCTCGTTGTTTGTTAAGTCAGACTCATTCTTCAGCACTCAGTTTAACTCAGTTTAGGGAACCCCACTGGTGTATGGAGGCATGCCTGTACCAGGTTGCAGAAGTTGATTATGTCTATTTCTTCTCAACTCCATGTTCATTGATATCATATTAGTATCTTAAAATTGACCATGGTGGGGATACTTATAGTATAGAAATAGGCAAATTCTGCACTTCATGACTCCTTCCCTTACCATTGCCAAGAGCCTGTCGTGAACTGTCTACTAGCACACCATGGAAAGGGTTTTGCCTAATTCTCATGACCACATTTGATCATTTGTTATTCACTTAACACAACTGTAATTATAAAATTATTCTATAACTTTTAAATATCATTAAAACGTCCTCCATTAGAGCATATGAATTGTGTCTTTCTGTTTATCGCCACGTCCCTAGTAACTAGAAGAGTAGCTGGCACTAAGTAATGTTTATTGAACACAAAAATGAATTCCTTATTTATAGAAATTACTATACTTCCTTAGACTTCAAGAATTGCAGAATAGTTGGTGTATTCTTTGTCTATCACTGCATATGAAATTACCACACACTTAACTGCTTAAAACAACACACAATTTATTAACTCAAAATTTTTGTGAGTCGGTAGTTCAGGCATAGCTTCACTGGGTCCTCTTCTCAGGAATTTCACAGAGTTTCATTTGGAAGCTTCATGGGAAGAACCCACTTCCAAGGTCATTTGGGTGGCTTTTATAATTCATTTCCCATGGCTGTATATCCGACCCAGCTTCTTCCTGGCTGTCAGCTGGAAACACTTCCTCAGCAACTGGTGGCCTCCTGCAGTTTCTAGAGACCACCTATAGTTCCTTGCCACATGAGCACTGCCATCATGGTCCCTTACTTCATCAAGGAAGCAAGGAGAGTCTCCAGTGTCTGCTATCAAGACAGTCTTATATATTGTGATGTAATCACAGGAGTGGCATCCCATCAACCTTGCTGGTTCAGTTGGTTAGAAGCAGCCCAAGGTTCTGCCCACATTAAAGGGAACAGAATCACACAAAAGTGTGAACACCAGATCATGGGGTGACGGAATGGGAGACACTTATCATCTGCTCTACCTGACACAGTGGGGGAGAAAAATAAAGAGCTCCTTAATTTAAGAAATATAAAAAAGCTCATTATGGTTTGCATCTAATTACATAATCAATGGCTGTAAAATTAAAAGTGAACATGTAAAAATGCCATAAATACCAATTATAGCAGAGCTACATTCAGGACTGCTTGATTACCAGTTCTTTTAAAAACAATAATGTACATCTGTATGTCTTCTTTGGAGAAATGTGTATTTAGGTCTTCCGCCCATTTTTGGATTGGGTTGTTTGTTTTTTGATATTGAGCTGCATGAGCTGCTTGTATATTTTGGAGATTAATCCTTTGTCAGTTGCTTAGTTTGCAAATATTTTTTCCCATTCTGAGGGTTGTCTTTTCATCTTGTTTATGGTTTCCTTTTCTGTGCAAAAGCTTTTAAGTTTAATTAGATCCCATTTGTTAATTTTTGTTTTTATTTTCATTACTATAGGAGGTGGGTCAGAAAAGATCTTGCTGTGATTTATGTGAAAGAGTGTTCTGCCTATGTTTTCCTCTAAGAGTTTTATAGTGTCTGGCCTAGGTTCATCTGTACCATTTTTCTAGATTCCACAATGATATTTGTTTTTCTATTTTGGACTTACTTCAATCTGTATGACAGTCTCTCAGTCCATCCATGTCTCTGCAAAAGGCACAATTTCATTCCTTCTTATGGCTGAGTAATATTCTATCATATACATGTATCACATCTTCTTTATCCATTCCTTTGTTGAAAGACATTTAGGTTGCGTCCATGTCCTGGCTATTGTAAACAGTGCAGTAATGAACACTGAGGTGCATGTATCTTTTGGAATTATGGTTTTCTCTGGGTATATGCCCAGGAGTGGGATTGCTGGGTGACATGGTAGTTCTATTTTTAGTTTTTTTAAGGAACCTCCATACTGTTCTCCATAGTGGCTGTATCAATTTATATGCCCACCAACAGTGTAGGAGGGTTCCCTTTTCTCTACACCCTCTCCAGCATTTACTGTTCGTAGATTTTTTAATGATGGCCATTCTGACTGGTGTGAGGTGATACCTCATTGTAGTTTTGATTTGCATTTCTCTAATAATTAGTGATGTTGAGCATCTTTTCACGTGCCTCTTGGTCATCTGTATAAATAGAGACACAGAAGTAGAGAACAAGTGTATGAACACCAAGGGGGGTAAGGGGGGGTGGGATGAATTGAGAGACTGGGATTGATGTATATACACTACTATGTATAAAATAGATAACTAATGAAAACCTACTGTATAGCACAGGGAACTCGACTCAATGCTCTGTGGTGACCTAAATGGGAAGGAAATCCAAAAAGGAGGGGATATATGTATACGTATAGCTGATTCACTTTGCTGTACAGTAGAAAGTAACACTACATTGTAAAGCAACTATACTCCAATTTAAAAAAAAGGAATAATGTACATTATTAGTACATCAATGGTTTGGTTTCTGTTCAATGAATGGAAACATATACTTTTAGAAATTTAACTTAAATCTTCTTTTTTTTTAGTAAAATACAGTATTTTCTTTCTTTAATAGAATTACTATTAGATTTAAGGACCCAATATTACAACCTTAGTTTTATTTTGTGAGGCCCTTCTTTGTATAAGATTGGTAGTCACTAAAAGCTATCACTTGGAGAAATGTTCTATCCATATGAAGACACATTAGTTCCTTGATCTTAATTGCATTGGTCTAAGAGAGATAATATGAGAATCTGGATGTAAGAATTTTGACAGGAGATGTTTGTCTTATTCATTTTAAACCATAAATGATGAGGTTAATTAAAGCTATGTCTGCTGTGCTTGACCCACATTAGGTGCTCAGAGTGTTTATTACATGACTGTTGAATGTATTCAAACCCTGGTTCCTTTGCTCCATCCTCAACCCTTCAACCTTGTCTGTCTCAAACAAAGATGGTTCAAATACTTTAAAAAATCAAAAGAAAGAAAAAGCAAAATAATGTAGAAAACAATACACTTTCTTGTCTTGATTAGACTTGACTAAACATTTCTTTTATATGTTTACTTTAAAATGACAAAAATAATATCCACTCTTCCTTACAGCAGAGATCTCAATAAACAGGTTTTCTATTAAAAATTTAGTATAGGACACATTTATGATATTATTCTAAATTCACTTTTGACCTGTTTTAGTAATTTCATTTCTAGACAGAAATAGTATAAAAATGTTCATTTTGCTCCACTTCACCTAGGCCAAAAAAATATTTGCACCTTATCAAAATTGGCAAGGACTGAATGCAAAGAACTGTTTTGCAGTGAATACTGATCTAAACAACAAAAGGAGAAAAGCATGACAATTCCTGCAGTTCATATCAGTAAAGTGAAAACAATTTGTAATAAGAAATGAGAAACTTGTACATAATATGTTTTAAATCTCTCTGCCAGCCTCTGTTAACATCTGCCACCACAGCTAGGTATTCATGAAATTTTCATTTGCTTGAGTAAGTTGATAACCATGTGGTAATGAGTCTGTCAACTGATAATGCTATGTCAGTCAGGTGGATGAAAGAGCCTCTGCTTTCCAAAACTCAATTGCCATGTTTGAATTTCCATGGTTGAATTAGCAGGGAAGATGTTTCATTTGTGATTTTTCTCCAGCTGAACTTTGTAACTTGTGATACGACTGTGAAGAAAAACATTGTTCAGAAAGTGCCCCAAAAGGGCCATATTTAAGCTATAATCTTCTGCATTTCAGACAAGGAGTTGAGTCCCATGTCTGTGACTGGTCACTGTTGAATGGAGGTAGTTTCTGCTCCACTATGGACATTTCAATTCCATTCATCCAACTTAATGAGTTCTTACTATGTACTAGATATTGTGGTAAGCGTCAGAGTGTCAAAAGTAGATAATGTAAGGAAAGGTCTTCTCTAAAGGAACTTCCCTTGTGGTGGGTGAGATACATAAATCATTTCTGTTAGGTAGGCAGAACTTATTTCTGCATGAGTGCCTGTTGCTTCTCAAAGAATCAGTATTTCTGCAAGAAAGTTTTTTCAATCCAAACTTCCACTGAAAACAATTAAATTCTTACCAAATTTGCACACAAGACTATTTGCCAATCTATGAAAAAGAAGTATTATTGAGGGCTAATTAATAGAACAGCTTTTCCAGGGACCGTTGTGTTATCCAAATGTTCACCTGTACCATTTTGTTAAATGTGGCTGCCTTGTTCCGGTTTCATAGGTGAAATTCAATATTTGGATTAATGACATAGTTTTCTTTCTCTGTCTTAGAAAACCCACTATATTCATGTGGTGCTTTTTGGATTTTTGTGTAAACATCAAATGAGACGCTTTGATAAAAAAATGCCATTTGCATTTTTGTCCACTAGTCAATGCCTTTCTTTTCTTTCTGTCTACTTTTCCCCTCTTTCCTTATTCTTGACTCCAACCACCAAAATGCAGTTTTCCACCATGTTAATAGCAACTTCCCCACCTCTGAATCTTGCTCTGTTACTACTGAAACCCCCTTTCAAAAACTGTAATAGAAGAGTTCTGTTTAGAAAGTCATCTGAAAAATGTCAGGAACAACCCTTTGCCCTGTCTCCTCGGCATTCTGAAAGTTGCCAGTCCGCCTCCCTGTGGTTCTCTACCTAGACCACAGTTTCAAGAACTGAACTGTGGACCCTTGTTCAGTGTCCCCTGCTGAAAATCAGAGTAAACAGTTTGGATCAAAATGGGCTTTCTGAACTTACATTTTAGCATGTTGAGCCACCACTATGGAATGTTTGGGATTCTATTAATACAGCTTCATGGCTTTAAAAGAAAGTATTCTTTCAGTTCTGAAAAGGTAGCTGCTTTATTTTCAAGTGGCAAAAATGGCAGAAAATTTGATCTAGGATATAGCTAGTTGGAGTATCATAATTTTGTCTTAAATAAGTAAAGGGTTATTTTACAAGCTATAATTTGAAAGTATATATACTTAGGTCAAAAATTATAGGCTGATGAATGTGAAATACTAAGGTATATTGGAGAGTACATATTTGAATGCGTATGAAATCTACACTATCTAATGATTTCTGACATTCATTATTCAGTGCTTTCTATAAGCTCAAAGAACAATAACACATTTTATGGTAATCCTTACAACTTCATAGTTATTGTAGTTAAAAATAACAATTGTATTCTACTTTCTGTAACACTACCTAAAATTCTATTACTAAAAATATTTCAGTATTGTGTTTCAGCAGTGAAGAGAGGCGTTCCTGCTTTGTACTCTAACATGCCTTTCCTGGTAACCACAGCTGGAAACCATAGTACCCCTAAAAAGCTCTCATGACATTTTACTTCTGTAGCTTTTATAACACTTAATATATATTTTTGTTATTTTATGCTAATTTTATCTCCCCTGCATACTGTCAAATTCTTAAATGACAATACCACAGCTCATTAGCCCAACTCTTATAGTGCCTATCATAGCACCTTACTTCCAGCTCTCATTTATTGAATGAATGTTGGGTTGGAATCCAAGGATTACCCAAGATTTTAGGCAAGTTATCGACAGAGATGAGACTAGAGTCTAAGTCTCCACTATCTCCCTCTTTCATTGCAGCGAGCCACTGGCCCACACTCTTGAGCTGTTATATATCCACAAATGTGTAAAACTAGAAGTATTGGAAAGACAAATGAGGAGAATGCCAGGTAATATTATTATAGGATAAACATCTCAGTAATATGCACAATATTCAGGTTTCTGCCACACTAAGAAAGAGAATACAAAAATACGGAACAAAAATCCTTGAAAATTCATTTTTAGAATCCTTAACAGTCGTCTTCTTAAGAATAAATACAGATAGCTATTGAGGGAGAGTCTTGGCTATAGATTACATATGCACATATACTATTTTTAGAATAATATATTGATAGGTTGTTTTATTTGCTAACATATAATTCAATTAAAATGGTACAAATATCTAAACATTATTGCAAATTTTCCAGTTATACAAATCATGTGGACATTATTTCATAGAGTAATAATAATGTAAATAAAATACAGTATGGATCACTTTGTAAAGAACTGGATATATATTAACACATTGATGAGACATACCTACTGAATTTTCATACTCTCCTTTTTTGTAGATGGAGAAAGGGACACAGAAGGTGTCCCAGGGTGCTTACTGGCCCTGCCTTCATCTCTGCACTTTCTTCTGTGCTTTGCAGTGACTATCATTAGCTACTCTTTTTCTGCCAGCCATTAAATATTAGTTTTATTAGTCTTATTTAGAGTTTTATTTTTGCCTTTTCTTAAAAAAAAAAAAAGTTTCTATATTAGTGTGGTTAATTGTAATTGTCCATTTTATTGTCTGTCTCTACACTGGTCTCTGAATTTTTTGAGGGAAGACACATGGCTTGTTCTCTTTGGTTTTATGGTCCACAGTAGATTTAATGAGCTTTAATTATAGGAATAAGTAAATTCATAGAATTTAAAACCAGATTTCAACCTGCTGCTGTGTCAACATAAAGCTTTGAGACCAATCATAAGAAAGATCAATATTCTGACCTACACTTGGTCTAGTGAGAACTGGGAGATTAGTGGGAGAGTCCTAAAGCCTATGTGATTTATTTCAGTATGGTCAGTGGCTTGAATTGGGATTGAATCATAACTTTAGGGATATGTGAGATGGGAGAAAGGACATAGAGTTTGGAGTAAAAATCCTAGACTCTCATGCTAGATCTTCACATTTCTGACTGTGTAATCCTGGGCATGGTACCTAATCTCCCTGAACCCCAAGAACAGAGAAGATCTGAGATAGGACAGTCTACTTTTCCTTACCTCAGGAACCTAATTTTAGTCAGACCATCCTCTGTGGCTGAACAAATGAGGAAGCACATAATTTGAAATGTAGACGGATTCATTAGGCTAAACATTTTACATTAAACCATCTTGTTTCTCTCGCCTGGACTAACATAGGCCTCAGTGCCCCAAATTTGTTGCATATCGCTGTATGTTATTATCTGGTGTATATTTGATTTGAAACACATCACTTAAGTGTATATTTGTCCCTATGGTAAAGAGCATGTAACTATAGAAATGTCATTTATTTTATGCTTCCTAAGAGCTAGTTGTTCTTTGCAACGGTAGAAAAAGTGGCTTTAGATGAAGACTTCCTTTTTACACTGTAGCCCATTTGTTTGTTTCAATCATATATTCTTGCCTTTACTACTGTTTGGAATTTTTCACATATGCTACTGAATATGCTTCGTTGATTTATTATTACCACAGCATTTCAGTTTTGTTATTTAACCTTATTTTCCCTAAAAAACAGACGTGGATCTGTGAAAAGTATCTCTTTTGGTGCTCCACCCAAATCATGAGGGTGGCCAATCAAATTAGAACTTCACTTGAAACTTCCACCATATTGAAAGCATGTGGAAGCCATTCTTCTGTCAGTGCCCATCACTTCTGCCTTCAGGCTTATGGGTAAAAGACATTCCAACTAGGCTGTTCAGATAGGAATGTGAGTTAGTCTGGGCAGAAGTTGTAAACCTACGGGTGCTTTGCTCTTATTAATCACAGCATGTACATCCTGTTTCACTCTCCTTATTTGTTCACTCACTCTAATATCCTATTTCCTTCCCAACTAAACTAAAGTGGCTGACACCAGAGACTGACAGCTGGACAAGGACAGAGGAAGTTGAACCACATTTCCTTCTGCATCACTTACTTTTGGGGTGTCTGGTCTTAACATCACACACCAAACTTGTTTGTGCTTGGGTACATTTCATACAAGACCCTCCAAGTCCAGTCTTCTTCTAACACAACCTTTCATATAAATTAAATAGATAAACTTCTAAATTCAGGATTCACACCCATTGCCTATTACTTTAAAATAACCCAAGTTTATCATTCCTTGCCCAGACTAACTCACATTCCTGGCTGCAAAGGCCTATTTGGAATGTCTAGCATTAGAAATTCACATTTTCTACAGTTATTTCTATCTCATATATTTAACCTACAAACTGAATATAGTTGAAAACAGCAGCAAGTATGTTTCAAATTAGGTGATGCACTTCGGGTATTAACAAAGACCATAAGGAAATGCAGAGGCAGAGTGTAAAGACTCAGATATACAAAATCGGAATCAGTAAAAAGAAAAACACCTTAAACATCCAACTACCATAAATACAAATTTTGCAGACATTCGTAAATCTTCAGGGTTTTTTTTAAACTCACTCAAAAGTGAGTTTAAACTCAAAGTAACATTTAATTTATGAGACATATTCTGAAATAGTAAACATCAAGAAGCTTTTCTTAGGATTTCTAAGGAGCCAATTTATAACGTGCTTAATGGAGCATGTAAACTGTATTTGTACGAGTAGGTACAGGCATTACTGTAAAAGGCATAACTATTTTATTCTACAGAGTGCAAGGTTAAAGTAAAATAGTCTGAAGAAAAGACAGAGAAATAGGAAGTTCAGGAATCCAATAATATAATTCCCTGTGACATAGCATGCCAGTGAATTTAACAACAAATTAAATAGCTAAAATTGATATGAATTGCTATTATTTCTTGGGAAAAATACCAGGGAGTTTTCCATGAATAAGAACCAATGAATCAAGACCAAAGGAATCTGACCACACCTGTCTTGGTTAATAGAGGAATGGGAGCTGGACTCAGAGACTGAACTACCAAAGGCATACTGATGGAAATACCACCAGAGACTTCCCATAACCTTGCAACCAATCTGCAGGTGGTTCCCTGTACCAATGAAAATAGGGCTGGCAAACAGCAAGCCTCCTTCTGTGTGACCCACATTGCTCTAGGAACCGAGCCAAGGGGACATGCATTTGTGTAATGGAATGTGGCTTTTCTCTCTCCTTGTCCATGGCTTCTTTGTGTATGTGTTAGCTACCACTGCTCATAAGTGGCTTATGAGAAATGCAACACCATTAAAGATATACAAATAAGCCACATTTTTGTCTGAGCCAATGCAATAAATTTCTAGTCAGAAGAATCCCTTTGGCTATTTAGAAATAATCCAGAGGCCTCTGCTATTCATTCAGGACTTCCTACATTTAGAAAGTAGAAACTTTTTTACTTTTTGTTTTAACCTTTGGAATCTTTCATCTTACCATTTATGTTCTTCGTCATAGATCAGGATCATTCTTCTGTTGAGTTCCATATGTTGCTTATAGTTGACTCAGTGTGTAGTTAAATGAAGTTGACAGATAAAATCAACAGAGGTTTATTGCCTTCTATATGTAAAGCTCTATTGTGGGAATTCTTCAGGTTAAAAACAGATCAGTCTGTTTTTTCACTCAAAAGCAGATGATCAGTAATTCAAAGAAATGGTAATATGCTTTATGAAGTCATAATTCATGTATTATTGAAAACAACATATGCACACGTTGCCTTAAAGGATAAAGTGCATTTTTAAGAACACACACAATAGAGTTAATTATCGATTTCTCAAAACAAATCCTGTATTTTATTTTTTTAAGTCTAAACTTGAACAGAATTATTTTTATGAACACAGCACAGTTGGCTACAGTCACTGATTGAATGCATTCTATTCTAAAAATAATTTTTAAATTGAGAAGTTAACAATAGGATATTAAACTGCATGTCTGCTGACAAGAAAAAAGAAAATCATACTTGTATATTGTTTTGGGTAACTATGTGGAAATTATAATCCCAAAATAGACCCCACAATCATAAACATTTGATTTCAATACACATAGCAGTTGTCTCTTTTGCTAAGAATCTTCACGAAATTTCAACTAATGTTCAGTTTTAGATTTTCTCTTCATTTGTACTAAGAAGTATTCTGTAAATATTTATATAAGACAATGAAAACAATCAAACCAAAAATTAAAATTTTGAAAAATACTGGGCCCATATTTTCAGTCCACAATGAGATCCTTAAGAAACTATTACAGTAAACATATTGAAGTCATCTTTCCTGTATCTCATATAAAAATCTGCCTACGCAAACGCTTCATAGAAATGTTTCTCTCTTATAAATCCTAAAAGTATACTTAAGCTATTAGCTCAGGAGGAATGTGGTAAACGCATGACAGTGCGAGAAAGCATTGATTCTCCTGCTGTCTTAAAGTCCAGGAAAGATTTGATCAAGAAGAAAAGTCGAGAAGAGAAATGTGACGTAGTGAGTGGTGGTAGTCATAAACTTAGGAATAGATTTTTCTAATATTACATGTGAAGATTACTTTACATTAACACATGTCCTAGTAATGAGTTAAATATAAAGAACAAAATTGATATAAAGAACAAAATTGGAATTTGACTATACCATTAATTCTGATTATTTTGTGCTGATTGATCCATAATTATTCTATTATAGAAGGCTTGATGATATCATACCATTCATTCATGGAGTCTTTCATGAATTTATTCATTCATATGCATTCAACATGTAAAGTATGTGTTCAGTGCCCTCAAGTTACTCAGAAACTAGAGAAAGGAAATTGAGGAAGGAAATAAATTGCATTGTTAAAATAATACAATGTGACTAGATACATGTTACAGTGCTGGAAGTAGGGCTGAGTAGGAGAGCTCAGGGAAGTCTTCATGGAGAAAGTTGCTTTGAGCTTCATATTGAAGGATGTCCAGGAATTTTCCTGGCTGGGAAGATAATTTTGTGTAGAGAGAATAACATAAGCCAGCATTTCTGAGAACTAGATGTCAGATAAAAAAAGATGTCCATACCTAAATATGCTTGGCAAACACTGGGTAAACAAAGGTAATAAAGGTCTCTTTATTGCAGCATTCTCAGAAATTTTAGCAAGTGTTTCTTAAATTTTGTGGATTATAAATGTACTTTAGGTCACTTAATAAAAATACAGATTTCACAAACTCACTGTCTTAGTCCATTCCATTTTGTTATAATAAAATACCACAGGCTGGGTAGCTTATAAACAGAAATTTACTCTCCACAGTTCTGGCGGCTGCAAGTGCGAGACCAGGGTGATAGCATGGTTGAGTTCTGGTGAAAGCTACTGTCAACTACGAATGGGCATTTTCCATTGGCACTTGCCGTCTACTTCTACAAGGATTAAATCATGTGCTGCTGCAGCTGCTGACTTTCAACACCCCCTGAAAGGAGTTCAGGTGGAGAGCAGAAATGAAGCACTCTGTGCTCTGGGAAAAACTAGCAGAACAGGTCTTCAGATAGTTAGATATTTTCAGGAGCCAATTTTATGAGCCTAATTCTTGTATCTTCTCATATCCAGAAAAGCACTAAAATCCTTCATGGTGATGTCTGCTCCTCGTGACTAGCAGTAACCTGCACAAGACTAGCAGAAATCCTCTGTAAAAAATATATGCTTGATTGCATGTATTCCCCCTTCACCAAAATCACATATATACTGACCTTCCCCCCTGCCTCTTTGGAGCAGTTTCTCAGAGCTATCTGGGATGCTGTCTCCCAGGCTGCAGTCCTCATTTTGCCCCAAATAAAACTTAACTCGCAACTCTCACGTTGTGCATTTTTTTTAAGTCCACACTGTCTTTGGGGTTGCAGACTTCTCATCGTGTCTTCACATGGTGGAAGAGGCTTCGGATCTCAGTCCTCTTTCACACAGGCATTAATCTCATTCATGAAGAGAATGAGATTCTCTTCATGATTTGGGAGGGTCATGAGCCAAGACCCTCCCAAAGGCCATACTTCCTAATACTATCACAATAGGCATTAGGATTTCAACATGTGAATTGGGAGGGGGGTAACATTCAGACCACAGTGCCTACCTCAGATATATGATTCAGAATCTTCCTTTAAATAGGCCTGATAATCCATAACTTAAAAAAAAAAAATGTCTCAGGTGAGTCTTAAAATCTTTAGGTTTGAAAAATACTACTTTAGGTTTAAGCAATTGTGCAGTCAGGGTCTTCATAAGAAGGATATGTTATATGCCACTTTGCAAACTTACTTGATACTATAACTTTTATATTAGGAAATTCTTATTTTCATGTTATGAAATACTTGTGCTCCTCAGAGCATGTTTGATAATATCATCAAAATACAAAACATGGTAAGTTGAAAAGCTTACTCTATGACTCCTTAGAAGATCTGTGGTCTAGAACACAGGACTCTGGGACACGATGCTGAAGAATTGTAGGGACCAGACAATGCAGCAATGCTAAGCTTTTTGTATTTTATCTAATGAGTAATAAGCACTCCAGAATGATTTTCTGAAGTCAGTAAGATTAGGTTTGGAAATGTGAATGGATGACTATATATATGCTTCATCTTGTGGCACAACTTAATTATGAAGTTATACACAAGACAACGATGAAACCAAATAGAAAAAGTAAACAAGAGGGAATTATATAAAATGGAGTGAGCAATGAAGCCGGTGCGCCAATGCATTCACTAATGAATTTACACATCTGTGGTGGGTGAGCTATAAAAGTGGCTCAAACTTTATAATGGGCAACCTAAAAAGGAACGCAAAATCAAATTTGGGCTCAAAAATGATGTTGCTTGAGTATTTCTTGAATAAAAGAATAAAAAATTGACCAAATAGGGCTTCCCTGGTGGCGCAGTGGTTGAGAATCCGCCTGCCAATGCAGGGGACACAGGTTCGAGCCCTGGTCTGGGAAGATCCCACGTGCCACGGAGCAACTGGGCCCGTGAGCCACAATTACTGAGCCTGCGCGTCTGGAGCCTGTGCTCCGCAACAAGAGAGGCCGCGACAGTGAGAGGCCCGCGCACCGCGATGAAGAGTGGCCCCCGCTCGCCGCAACTAGAGAAAGCCCTCGCACAGAAACGAAGACCCAACACAGCCAAAAAATAAATAAATAAATAAATTTATTAAAAAAAAAAAAAAAGTGACCAAATGACTGAATAATTGACTGGAGATTTACTTTATAAGTAGATAAATCTAGTAGCCAAATGAAAGATGAAAGGTCAAAGAAAGTTCTGGTGGCTGAAACATGTCTGAGTGAGGCATGGTTATGTTTTGAGTAGGTGGCAGCAGTACAGATTCATAGGAAAAGCCAGATTTAAGAAATACCTTTGAGATTGAATTGACAGTTTTTATTTATTATTTATTTATTTATTTATTTATTTATTTATTTATTTATTTATTTATTTATTTATTTATTTATTTATTTATTTATTTATTTATTTTATGGCTGTGTTGGGTCTTCGTTTCTGTGCGAGGGCTTTCTCTAGTTGTGGCAAATGGAGGCCACTCTTCATCGCGGTGCGCGGGCCTCTCACTATCGCGGCCTCTCTCGTTGCGGAGCACAGGCTCCAGACGCGCAGGCTCAGTAATTGTGGCTCACGGGCCTAGTTGCTGCGCGGCATGTGGGATCGTCCCAGACCAGGGCTCGAACCCGTGTCCCCTGCATTGGCAGGCAGATTCTCAACCACTGCGCCACCAGGGAAGCCCGACAGTTTTTATTAATTGATTTGATGTTGGAGAATAAAAAAAAAAAAACCCCAAACCATGTGATGGGAGTTAAAGGTGACTCAGGGCTTCTAATTGACGGTGTACACTATTTTAAAAGATAAGGATTATAGAATGAGGATTAACCTGAGGAAGAGGTTGCTTGTAGGTGAAAGACAAGTTCAGTGCGGGATAAAGTTTGACATTTCAATGGGCTGTTGGAAATATACTTTGTGGAACTCAGGGAAAAGGGTATAGGCCAGTGATTTTCAACTAACAGTCCATGTATTTTTTCCTGAGATCAATAATATTAATTAGAATTTTTCTTCTTTCCCCAATAATAATGTAAAAGTGTAATAAAAGAATATCAGAAAATGAAGATAAGTATTTCAACATACCAGAATATGAGTGTGTGAAAAGCTGTCAATAAATATAATCATGCTACTTTAAAAACTTTGTGCTTTTTGGATCATAAAAAGAATGGAAAATTTTATTTGATTAATTTTAGTACCAGAAGAAAATATCTAACCCCAAAATTCAGGTTAATGTTATCCATATTATTTTGTAATAAAGAAAACAAATCAGAAGTAGGTTTTTAATAGATTTTCTGCTTTACTAAGTTCTATTGTCAGAAACCAAGAGGCAGGCAAAGCTGTGTTCATAAATAACACAGCAAACAAGCAAGCAAGGAACCAACCAATATTTTGTTGTTAGATAATGCAGAGGTGAAAACAAAACCTTGGTTAGTCAATATTAGTTCTTTAATCAGCCTTAAGATCCCAGGAAAGTATATCAGAAAGTTTATTTAAATTATTCTGAGTGAGTTTGTTAAATTAATAAATAACAAGGAAAGAACCATTTACAAGTCTTTTACAGAGATTATTTTTACATATATAAAACCTCATCGGGACATGCTGCAACATGACAATTTAGGAACACCTTAGGGACTACGTATAATTGTTAGATCTTAGGAAAATGAGGAAGTAATATTTTTTTGTCCACTCAGGCATGATGGGGCACTCCCAGGGGAATCCCAGTCCTGGAAAAAACCTGTCAGTGTCTTTAATTCCAGACAATCTGGAGACCTGAGCTGTCCTTCCCTGGGCTATGGATGGAGTGGGGCTGAGGAGGTGCTGAGCTGGCTTAGCTTGGCTGTCACGAAAATGGGCTATTCAAGGGGCAATATTCACAAGTACAACCAAAATCACAACTAAAATCTGAGTAGCATATTCTAGTTGTTTATCAATTTCAAGACAAAGAGAAAAATTCATGTATAAGGACCCTGGATAGAAACAAGAAAACCAAGTAGGAAGAGGGGTTTTGAACCAGAGGAAGCATGAAGAATCTCTTGGGCTGTAAAAATGTGGCTACTTCTGCTTTTCACAGAGCACGTGTGACCTTGAAGAATAGAGGAGAGGAACTATAGGAGCAATTCTCAACTCAGTTATTGAAAATGAACATCAGTGATTGCTCAACAAAACTCAGCAAATCAGCCATTGCTGATAGGTTCTAGGTTAGCATAGGTTCTAAAGCACTCCAAGGTTAATTCATTCCATATCACCCCAAGATTAGTTTATTTAGTGCTCATAAAGTGCCAGGAGCTGAACATAAAAGCAATGCCTGGCTCAACTCTTTACTCTCATAGAATATTTTAGGGGCGTTAGAGTCCAAAAAACAATCACAACAAAATTAATTTGAATTCATGTAATAAGCATATGACTTAAAATCATTTGGGAAAGTATATAAAGAATGTGGTAAACCTACTAAATTATTGCAGCAATTTGTAGCTCAGAAGAGCATGAGGTTATTGAGCTGGGCTCAAATGCCACTCTTTCTCCGAGACTTTTCTAAATTAAGCAAGCTTAGTCTCCTTTGGAAAGTTCTTCAGATGCAAGCACTCATTCAGACAATGAGTGTGGTCTCATTTAATGGACCCATTATCTCTGTTTTTGCCCCATCCGGTTTCCCTGCCTTTATGACAGAGTTCATTTTGGAAACCTAACTATCTTCAAAGCAGTTGACAGATTTGATTCCTGGCCAACATACCAAACCCTCTTCATAGGAGCTCATAATGTTTAAAACAAAAATCTTTGGAAATGTAGTAGATGATGTAGGTACTCTCTGCTCTTAACTCCTACTTTCCTCATCTGGACCACACAGTTGAGCAATTGGTTAGCTACTTATTAGCCGCTCTATAAATACTTTTTGACTCATCAAATATGTATGAGGTTTCATGGTTTGTTAATTGTTTGCCCTCTATAGGTCATATTTCCCCTAATGGAATGTAAACAATGGGATATTCAAATAATGTTCTTTCTGTTCACATATCATCCCTTAGTTTTTTCTTCTAAAATATTCAGAAAAGGAGGAAAAAAAGTATTCTTTATCTTTCACCATGATTTTTCTACACAAACTGCAGAGAGATGTTGAGGTACTCTCAGTGGCCTTCATGAGAGCCAAGTTGTAATTTCAGGACATGAAGCTAATTCCAGCTTACATTTGTAATATATTTTTATGTCTCTTTAAAAGAAGAAAGAAGGTTTGAAAAAAGAAAGGATGGTGGTGATATAATAAACACAGGGAAGATTTAGAGGAGTTCAATGAGGACCATGTAAATCTGAAAAAAAATGCTATATCCTGGAGGTAGAGAAAGAGAGAGGAAAAACTTTGCAATAATTCTGGCTGAAATGACAGATGAATGCAAAGCACCTGTGTATGCGTGAGATGGGATTTGATTTGCATTATAAGCAAAAGCCTTTTATACTTGCTTGCTATTAGTCATTGCCCAAACTGGTAGCAGAACCAGCAGAATCGGTGGTAGAACTCAAGTCTTTTATCATTCAGCCCAGGGCATACTTATGATTTGCTTTTGGTACACAAGAATTGCTTTTCATCATGTTGAACTTTACTAGGATAAAGTAGATTGTTGTGCTTAACAATAAAACTGGGTGTGTGGCTCTCTGACATATTTCAACTTTTTGAAGCATAACCTCCCAAGAAGCAGTAGACCAAAAACCACCCAAATGTTTTTCTATATTTTACTGTGACAGGAACACTATCAAGAGATTTTTTTGAGAGTAACGAAAACATTATTATTATAACATTAGAATGTTATTAGAACATTAGAACAGTAGAATGTTATTAGAACATTCACCCATATTTATAAAATTAAAATCTTCCCCCCCAAATATAATAGATACTTTTGAATACTTGAATTTATTAAAAACAAAGAAATGAGGGAGTAAGGGTAGAATGGAGGATGGACCCCACTTTTTGATGCTCTCTAAAGCAAAATACATCTCAAAACATTCAAAAAATTAAAAATACAAGTATGAAGATTTAAAAATATTTGCATGAATCCAATTTAATATTTTTTAATCCTTAAAATGGTGATGACCACTTGAGGTAACTCTTCCTACTTCTTCTTATTCTCTGCCTACTTGCAGACTTTGACTTTCCTTCCACCTCTATTTTCTGGAGAATTTATTCTAATTATATGGTAGCAATATTAATCATAAGTTAAAAAAAAAAGAGAGAGACAATAAAACCCATTCCTCCTCTTGAAATAGAAAATCACTATAAAATAGCAGTCAAAGCTTTTCTTTTTCTGCCAATATTCACCCCATCAGGTTTTTTTCCCCTTATTGGCTTAATAGAGCTAATACTAACTAACATTTGTATAATGCATTCTAGCTTACCATCCCAGCATTTTCACAACCACTGCCTCATTAGTCCCCACAGTAAGCCTTTGGGGTGGCTATTATCATCACCATGCTGCAGACAGGGAAACTAAGATTCAAAGAGACTAAGCAACTTGTAAATAGTTTTCAGAATTCATTGGACTCATTATATGGCCATTAAAAATGAAGATTTTGTTGACAATTTAATGACATGAGAAAGTGCTCATGAAAAAAGTGTAAAAACAAAACCCAGCAGGCCATAAACTATAGTAAATTCATCCAATTTTCTCCTTTCTGCACTTCAAATTTTCCATAAAAAGCAGGTACTAATTTTGATAATATGATTAGGTCCATAATAATTTTTATTGTCTAGCAAAAACAACATTAACCCCATACTATGTTCAGTTCCACTACCAATTTGCTTATAGAAAAACCATTAATGTCATAGCAGTATAACTGTAAACGAATATTTTTGAACAAATGAACTCAGGTCAGCACATAAACAGGTTAACTTCTTAATAAAATCATCAGTGTTTTGTTCTCCTTAATTATTTTTTCCCAGAAGCCATCGAATTAATTGTCAGTCTATAGAAGTGGACTAACTAGAGGGTATTCACTGTCTTTAAGGAATCCACATTTTTCTAAACTCCCGGGGAGTATGCAGGACTCAAAATAGCTAAGATTTATTGAATAATTATTTTGTGCTAGGTATTTTATAAAACACTATAATAGATTAAGCCACTTAAGATCTGACAACATCTCTATGAAATTGGTCTTATTTATCATGCACTTTTACAGCTCGGGAAACTGAGACTTGGAGATGTAAGATGAATTATCCATGTTCACGGCAAGTGAATGGCAGAGATACAACTCAAACCCAGATATTTCTTTTGCCAAAGCCTCTGTTCTCAAGCTACTAATCCTACTCTCCTTAAATTGAAGAATGTATGAGTGACCTTAACCCCTGTGACCTGAACCTCAGCTAGTAACCTTAATTTATTAGCTCTACTTACTAACCTCCTTCATTATTTATTTTAAAATTTAGAGTCATATTTAATTCTTTGTTCTGTTGTGCATTAACTAGCTATTTGCTATTATAGAGATAAATATAAGCTCTCTTTTGCTGGCTTCCATTAACTAGTCATTTGAAGAGCAGTAGAAAGAACTGGGAAGTAAACAAACAAACAAAAAATTTGCCCAGTGATGAATTCACAATTCTCTGGGTTTTAATAAATTTTGAAATATTAAGAGTCATTGGATTTTTACAGCCCAATTAAATTCACTCTGTGGAATTTATAAATAGAAAAAATATTTCAGGCAAAAAGATTCTTTTACTCATCAAATACTGATCACAGATGGTCTTACTTTTTATATCATGCGAGTGGAACTTTCTGAAGATGCTCTCCATTTGAGATTTTGGGTTGGTGATAGGTTGCCTTGACATTTATCCAAACTGTATTTGAAAAACTAAATTATCCTCTTATCTTTGTGGCAATAAATTCTGACTGCACTAAACTCTCTGGAAGGTCATAGGTTTAAGACTGTAATGTGTCAAGATAAAAAATGCCACATGTCACATGGGAACTGAAATGCAACCAAGGGGAAGTAACCAGTCTGAGGAGGAGCATTTTCTTGGTCACTGTAAATTTTTTTGGTTGTTTTCTATATAAAAAACACATCTCATGACTTTATTTAATTCTGTCTTTTAGTGAACCATTACCTTCACATAATAATATATTCTGTTCTCCACATTCAGTTTGGTAGAATATGTGATGAGAATCATTTTAGAACTGACAAAGTTTTTCTAAATATTTCATTTATTTCTTTTATTTGTCTTGGGGAGGCTGGCCATCACCACTCTTGTTGCTCCTTCATGATGTTCTCACTTAAGTAGAATAACATAAGTTGCCCATCTTTATGTTTTATATGAATTGTTTTACTTATTGTATAAAATAAAATGTTATGCTATATTCTGTGACTCTGGGATCCCAAACTGCAAACGCAGATGTACAAGGCTTTAAAGGTCCTCAAATATGAACATTCTTTGGTTACAAAGTAATTTACCCCAAGTTCCGTTAAAGATTATGCTTTTTAATGCACTTATATTTTTGAAAATTAAACCTTACAAATCCCAAAGAATGTGTAAATTTAGAAATACTTGTAAATATATTACTGGAATTTTGATAGGTTTGCGTTAAATCTATAGATTAATCCGGCGATCATCAACATCCTTACTATGTTCAGTTTTCCGGATTATTAAAATGATTATGTCTCTTCAGTGCTTTGAAATTTTCAGTATACAAATACTGTACATGTTTTGTTAAATTTACACCTATGTATTTTGATTTTTGAGTGATTATAAATGGTACTGGTTTTAATTTTGGTTTCCATGTTATTATTGCTACTGTATAGAATAGATTGGTAGATTGACTAGTAGAATTTTCTATGTAGATTACAATGTCACCTGCAAATAGAGAAAGTTTATATCTTCCTTTCCTATTTATATGCCTTTTATTTCCTTTTCTTTCCTCATTAACTACCATGTTGAATGAGTGGTGAGAACTGACATCCTTGCCTTACCCTCATTTAATGAGGAATGCAGTCAGTCTTCCATTATGAAGCATGATGTTAGCTATAGATTATTGTTTTTCTTTTTTTAACTTAGTTTTGAATTATTGATTATTACATTACAGTAAGCAACTTTACATCTGTTTTATAATAAGTAAATGATAAGAATTTCTGTTCCCAGATTTCAGATGTCAGGATAATAAACACTCACCTGCCTCCTGACATAATTTGTAGTTTCATTCCCTTCCTGATACTTGGTAGTGCCTTAGCTTCAAGTGAGATGCAGTAAAGTAGAGTGGCTAAGAGTACTGATCACAGAGTTGATCTGTCTCTATTTATCTTGCAAATCATATCACCCAGCTTTGTCCCTCAAGAGGGATTAAGAATCAGTTTCTGGTCCTGGTAAAGTTTGTGCCAGTTAACCTTGCTAGAGTAATATTGTATGACAAAGGTTGGAGTGTAATATATTTGATGCAGGTTGGGTCAGTTATCCAAGACAAGAGAATGAAAAAAATAACTCTTCCCCATGAAAAAGAAACTCTTCCCCATGAAAAAGAAACTCTTCTGAATTTATTCTAGAAGCGTGAATGAAAATAACCGTGCCTTAAAAAAATCTCCCAAGTACTATATATATATATATGTATATATATATATATATTTATTGCTTATATATTTATTATTTGAAGTTTCTTAAAATTCATTGGATTATAATTTTATTGAAGAATCAGTAGATTTTTTTTTTTGTATTTTTAAACTTATATATATAGTCACCCTAAGTTTACAGAGATATGTACGTTTAAGGTAAGTGGTAAGCAAGCCTTCACATTTAGATAAGTATCAGATATGGTTAAGGTTGTTAAATCCCTTCTTTTCAGCAAGAAGGTAATATAATTCCTTGTCTCTAAATAAAATGCCTCAAAAAGATATATTCACTTCCCTTTTGGGGTGGTTTTAGGGTATAATTTTAAAAGTCTAAGGTACAAACTTCCAGTCATAAGATAAATAAGTGTTGAGGATGTAATGTACAGCACGGGGACTATAGTTAATAAACAAATAAATAAATAAACAGAAATCAATCAGTTACTTGTGTGATGAAGTTTGATAACTTAGAATTGGGTTATAATGTCTGATTTATAGTAATACAAACCTGTATTCTAAATAACATAGATAACATGCAATATCTTTTTTGTATTATGAGTCACTCATCTATCTGGAGGTCAAGATTGGAACACATAATGTTTTTTCAAGACTCATTTTTTTCAGACATAGTTACAAATTTTTTTTCTTGTCTTGATCTCTTTCGAGACTCTTATTTTCTGATATAAATCTACAATTTTTTAATGATAAATATGATAAATATTCACTGACTACAAATGGAATTAAACTGTGCTTTTCATAGTCGTGCAGAGGTTTGGAGATGTAGCAGTAAATTTTCTTCACTCATTATAGGAATTTAAATGCTATACATACTATTCTGTGAGGAATGATCCAGAAAACACCAAACTTTTAGAAATCAGAACATGTTTGTCTAGCTGTTCCACCAACAACAGGTGAGAAGATATGAAGGAGACAATTTCCCAACCCCTGCCAGCAAATAATTGCATGGCCTTGGGGAAAAGAAAATTAATTTTCTGGGTCTAGTTACCTCAAAAAATTTAAAGGGTTGAACCATAAAATTTATTGTTTGATTCTCTTCATTTGAATTATTCATTAAAATGTTGCTTTATGAAAAAATTTTCCTGCCATGTTTATTACATTTAGAAAAGATCTAAAGAGTATCTGAAAACATAAGTCCTCTGATTTTCAGACTAAACTTCTAGTTTTCATTATTAGCTGGATAATTGTGATGATGATAAAGCCATTTAAAATATTTTCAAATGAAAAATACTCTGTATATTTTAAAAATATTTTCACCAAAGAAACTTAACATAAGATGGGCTATAAAGTATAAACAAACTCTATTCCTAGACGATGTCATTTTATCTTTTCTCCCTAATGCCAATATTGCGGGCTGGGTAATAACCTAATGAAGAATGCTTCCAGATATCTACCATTGCATTTAATAAACACTATGCCAGAAATTTTATGCAGATTATTAGTGAATTCCTGACAACACTGTGGTGATCTTTCATGCTGCATCTAGTATTTCTGGGTCTTTGTTTTGCAGGTAGATGATAAGACTGCTCTTTCAGACTCTACCATGACGGGGTGGGACCGTATAGTGAGTGCTGGTTACTTCTGGACTGAATTATTTATTTGTGGGAGCTCTTTCCCTCTGCTTCAGCTAATCACAACTTTTCAGATAGTGGTTATCAGGCTGTGTCACAGAGTGAGCAGATATGATGAAGTCTGTCAATTCATGACAGACACGTGGCCTGAGTAATTTTTTTATAAACTAATCGGGTTTTCAGGGTTTTTGTTACTGTAGCCTAACCTAGACTAGTGAAATGTCCTATTTTACAGGTTAAAATAAACTACACAGCTAGTAAGAGGGAAAATTAAGATACAAACTCAAGTCAATTTCCAAAATGCATGCTTTTCCATACAGCCTACAGTGATTAGAGGCATCCCGTATCCCTTTGCACCAACATTTGCACTTTCAGACACTCAGTTTTATAGCTTTTGTGAGTGCCTCAGGTGTTTCGGTATTGTTGTAGAACACTAAGGTCATTTCTCTCAGAATGCATTAAAATATATTATTTATCTAAGGCTCAAATTCATAACTCTGCTACTGTTATGATTTTGCATAAGGAGGGCATTGGGAATTATGTAGAACATTTCACGGTCTTGATGTTGCATAACTCCCAGCTGCTGACCATATGAAGAAGCCACATAAACAATTGTAAACACACAACAGAAGGTTTTATTAAAAATATGTGAGCTCTGAGGTTGACCAAACACTGGTACAAATTCTTAAACTTTTTGGTTTGATTTAAAATATATAATAAACTTCAGCATAAAGAGCTTAGTTATAATGTACAGTTCCATCTCTTTTTGTTTAAAATAATATTTTCATTAATAGAAAAATGTTTCATTGGTGTTTTAATCTATTTTCTATTAAAACGCAGAAGTTTGGGGTAAAAGTAGACATTCTTTGTGCTACATGAGTCAACTTAGTTTATACACAGTCTTTATTCATTTTGCACAGAAATACTACACTAAATAATGGATTATTGGATAGTACCTGGAATGAATGATTATCCAATTTTCATGGTATTTACAACATTCTAAAAAATTAAAATTGGATTTTACCTCCATATCTCTGACACAAATCAAATGACCATTAAAATTATATGATATTTTAGTTTTGTATTACACCTGTAACTACAGAGTTTACTGGTCTAATGTGTTTTGGCTGTAAGCAAAGTTAATGATTTTACTTGCTTGAGTGCCAATAAGAAGTAACTAAGGACACCATAATCCAAAATCTAGAGTTGACTCAATTAATATGTCATATATTCCAAGAAGTTAAAAAAAAAAAAACCAGTTGGAGCCAACCTTCATAAAGAAAACATATTTATTCTAAAAGGAAGTGCTCTAAAAATGACATGTTCTGAAGCATGACAAAAAGCATGACCTGGGACATAATTTGGATTTCAAAACAATTCTGACTGACTTTGGAAGTCTCTTTAATCCTCTAAGTGGATTTATTCTTCCTTAAAAAGTCAAAATAATATCCTTCCAGTATTATTATATCTAATATAAATATCCTTGGGGAACAGAAAAGAGCTATCATTATACATGTTACATTTTTTAAAACATTAAGAGAAAAATGCAAGACATAACCTAGGAGGTGTCAACTACAGACTACATAACCAACAATGGATTAATATTCAGAACATACAAAGAAACAAATTGAGGGAAAAATCAATATGATAAAATGCAAGCAACTCCTAAAAGTAAAATATTTACATGCAAGAAGAAACACATGCCTAATAAGCATGATCATGGAATTTCTAATTAAACCACAATTGACATCATCTTATACATACTTGTATGGGGGAAAATGGAAAGACCAGCTAATATTATGTATTCATAAGCGTGTGAATAACAGGAGTGTAACCAGTGCCCCCACTTTGAAAAACAATTTGGCATGATTTTGTAAAGTTGAAGATGTAGATGTCTTACATTCAAACAATTTCAGTTTTAGAAAAATACCATGACATCCTCCAGCATTATGTTCCAGGAGACACATACAGGAGTATTTACAGACTAGCTGATAATACCAAAACATTGGAAACAACTCAAACTATCTGTCAACCTGAGACTGGAAAAATATACATTGTGATACAAAACAACAGTAAAAATAAATGACCCTCATGTATAATACATAATAGATCAACAGGCTGCAGCTTACAAACATAAAATGTAGTATAAGAAAAAAGTTGGGAGATTGGGATTGACATATATACACTAATATATATAAAATAGATAACTAATAAGAACCTGCTGAATAACACAAGGAACTCCATTACGCTATACAGTAGAAACTAACACAACGTTGTAAAACAACTATACCCAAATTAAAAAAAAAAAAAAAGGAAAAAGAAAAAAGTTATAGCAGAATACATACTTTCTGATATGATTAAAATAAAGTTAATAAACTAAGTTCTATATTGTTATTGAACACCTATATGTGCTAAAAATATATGGAAAATAATCTATTACTATAATTAAATCTGTACAAAGTATCCAAAAATATAGCATTATACCACTGACATTTTCTTTCACACCTTTCACTGAGAGACCTCTTGTTAATGTGCATTTTCAATGACCTTTTTAGTTGTGTAAGGCAGGGCCATAAACTAAACTTCTAAGAATATTGTTAATTTAAGAAACTTTGTCAGTATGTGTTTTCTGTGTCTAAACCAAGCAAAGTTTCTTACTTAGTTTGAACGAATGGTTTATCCTATGTTTCTATTATGGGCCCATAAACCCTCTAGTGGAGATTTTATTTGTTTCAATTTTGTGTTTGTTTTACAGCAAATGGTTTTACAGCAAATCTCTCATCTATCCCACTCGCCTATCTCTGAAATGACAATTACATGTCCACAAAGAGAAAGTATAAAATATGACCACTTTCAAGTAATAGTATGTCATGGATTCTGATGCATTCCTGGACCAGGCCAGGAAGGCATCTCTCACCACTATTCAGCTCCCCCTAACTGGTCTCTGCTTCTTCTGCCTTCCTGCCCTTCAGTGTTTCCTCAACACAGAAATCAAAGTAACTAAGTTAAAAAGAAGTCAGATGATGCCACTTCCCTATTTAAAATCCTCCAGCGGCCTCTGGTTGTAGCCAAATGCTTACAAGGGCCTTTGAGACCCAATGTGATTTAGCCCCTTGTTCTCTCTCTAAGTCATCTGCCCTTTCCCTTGCTCATTCCTTTCTATTTCTATTCTGCCAGACGTGCTCCCACAGCAGGGCCTCTCTCTATACATGCCATTTCCTCTGCTCAAAATTCATTTCCTCTAGAAGTCTGCAAGGCTTGCTGCCTCACAGCCTTTGGGCACTTATTCATCACTTTCTCAGCAAAGCCTTTGCCAACAAATCAATTAAAAACTTCAACTTATTATTATCTATATGTGTGTGTGCATAGAATTTTAAAAACTTATTTATTCATCTTTTCCCTTGACTTCTAGAATGTAAGCAGTATAAAAGCAAGAACCCTTCTTACCTTCTCCCTCCCCCAACCTCTTCTTTTTTTCTGTATCAGCCATGCTGATGTCAGTGCCACACAC
Organism: Eubalaena glacialis; assembly: GCF_028564815.1. Classification (NCBI taxonomy): domain Eukaryota; kingdom Metazoa; phylum Chordata; class Mammalia; order Artiodactyla; family Balaenidae; genus Eubalaena; species Eubalaena glacialis. The sequence continues at coordinate 103,873,768 of NC_083718.1, forward strand.
ATGGTAATACTCACTTTGAATGAATTATTCCTGAAATTTCTGGTATTAGGATTGAGGCATTAACTTCATAAAACCCGTTGTAAAAAAGAGGAAATATATGTTAAGAAGGAAACATAAAACATTTAAACCTCCTTGACACTTGTGATTCCAGGAGGAGAAAGGCCCTATAGGAATGGTGGCAGTACATCAAAAACACCCAATAAGTGTGAATTGAATGAAGGGATTTTGGCACACAGGAGAAGTAAATGTCCACGGGAAGAGGGAAAATTCTGGAATAAGGTTTAAACAACCTCACTCTCTAAGAGACGACATTGCATAGGACATTACAAAAATTTTCATTCAGCCTAATGATTTCATTCACAATTTAGGTTTACATAAGGGTTTTATGCACAATTCAAGCTTCTTTCTCCAAATAGATTCTTTTCTTCATTGCAAGATGAATTAATTCATTTAACGGCAACATATTTCATTTGCTATTATTGCTTCAAGTGGAATTAGGATCAGTACAAGGAAATCAAAGGTGTAAATTTTGTCATAAGTGCCTTATGCATGTATTGCTTTTGTTTCCCACAACTTTGAAAAACACCAATCAAAGGAAGTTTTTTTAAAAAAAAACACAAACTAAAAAGAATAGGAATAAATACTTAAGTTGTCATATTTGACCACATCCTGGTCAAATATTATTTTCTTTTACATACTAAGCATATGTAGACTGTAACCTCCCTGAGAGTAGGAATATTGTTTATTTTGTTCATTGGTTCTCTTAGTAAATTTCTGTTGCAATAAATGTTGCGTAGCTAACAACCCTCAGTGCCATCTACAAAAACATTTATTTTTTTATTCAAGGCTGTGAGTCATCCAAGGCTCTGCTGGATCCTGCTGGGTTTTGCTGAGCTGTCTGTAGCTTCTCAGGCCAGGTTGAGGAGATATAGGGAAGGTGTAACCATTCTCTGGGATGTGCTTATTGTAGAACCAGAGCACATGGCCAAGACATTTAGCATAGCTTTTAAAGCTTCTCCTTGGATGAGGCACATAATGAGCTCACTCACTATGCTTTGCCAGAATGCATCATATGCCAATGGAATGAGGAACTTACAGGAATTCATGGTAAGTCTGAGCGTGGACAATTCTCTTACACAGCCTCGGAGTGGATACCTGGAAATAACAGTATAGTCTACCACAATGATATAACCCAAGCAACTAGAACAATGTCTGTTACATCAATGTATATTGAATGTGTATTTTTAAGATTTAACAATTGATTTTTTTTGATTTCACACCTGAAACTTAGATAATAATAGTAAATAAATAATTTTACAATTGATCAAGATTAGGAAATATACCTGTTATATATGTATAGATATATTTTGGGGGGGGGGGTTGTTTATTTATTTATTTATTTATTTTTGGCTGTGTTGGGTCTTCGTTTCTGTGCGAGGGCTTTCTCTAGTTGCGGCAAGCGGGGGCCACTCTTCATTGCGGTGCGCAGGCCTCTCACTATCGCGGCCTCTCTTGTTGCGGAGCATAGGCTCCAGACGCGCAGGCTCAGTAATTGTGGCTCATGGGCCTAGTTGCTCCGCGGCATGTGGGATCTTCCCAGACCAGGGCTCGAACCCGTATCCCCTGCATTAGCAGGCAGATTCTCAACCACTGTGCCACCAGGGAAGCCCCGATATATGTTTTTTGAACTAGGAAAATCAAAGACCATCGATCTACTATAGTGGTCTACAAACTTGGGTATAAACACACCCAAGGATATGTGAAAGCTTCTCAGTGAGTATGGTGGGCATCAGGATCATTAAAGAAATTAATATTCAAATCCTCAACTTCCATGTTATTCTTTCCTATTATTGTTCTTCCTAAGAAAGTATTTCTAGTCTGCCAACTCTCCTATCTCAGCTCCCTTTTTACAATTGCCATTCTACGACATTAAAAAAGAAGGCATATTCCCTCCCATGGAGAATCTTTTCAGCCCAGGGTCCAAAAATCTCCAGGGCATCAAACAAAGGAATGTGTTTCTCAGTAAAAGCCAGGCAAAGAGAGCTTCATGGGATCTATGTCCAATTTTATCCCTGTGACCCACTCCAGGCAAGGTTCCATGCCATTACTCACTTTCTCCCTTAACTGTCTTAGGACTGAAATTCAAAAGTGAGGAGGTTTACATATGAATATATATATTATAATGTTAAAAATAAAGTCTGGTTCTTTCTGACAAAAAAACAAAATTGATTTGACAATGAGGACTGACTTTGTCAACTGGATTATACGGTAACATTTCCTATAAATTGAATGAGTTAAATTTGTTATTCTGAGGTTATAATAAAATACAATTAAAGCACTAAAGTTTATAATATATAATATTCAGGAAAATATATCCTTCCCTACTATTTAAAATCATAGTCATTTTTTATCAAATTTAACATGAACAAGAGGGTACATAGTATTTCAAAAGTTTTTTACATGGTATGCAAGCAAAAGTGTTTCATCTGGACTGTGGAGACAGGAGCAAAATGAGCTGCTAGTGTAGTATGAAGACACTGAAGACATTTTATCTAATTAACAATTATACATGAGGCTAACTCTATGTGTTACTTGCAAAAAGCTAAGGATTTCTAATAAACGTCTAAAATCTCCACACACGAAACCAAATATGGGGTTTTATCATTGATACTTTGAAGGTTTTATTTTGTTGAGCTGTTAGAAGAGCAGGTCTACCAACTACTGTGAAATAAGCACAGGAAATGCAACATAATTATAAGGATCTGAATGTCATTACGGTTATTCTTTTGCAACTAAATTATGTAGTCACTAGTCATTCATAGAGGCTGCATTCACACATGGTAAACCACAGTTGAGGAGCTGGAAGAGTTTGTTTTAAGGGTGTAAAATAAATCATTTCAGGGCTGTAATGAGTGAGTTGCTGGGCTCGGTACCACCTACTTCAGTTACCAGAGCTGAGATGAAGGTGCAGTCAAACAATCAACCTCTTGAAATTTAAATATATATGAAAGAATTGCTGGCTATAAAGCAGTCTGAACTGTATATAAAAAAGTTATAATACACAGTCTGAACTGTATATTATAAAGTTGATTGGCTTAGACTACTAGAACTGCTTTTTTAGCCACACAACAGTTCTTTTGTTGCAAAAGTTGTATTTTACATCAATCACCTGCCAGTGAAATATTGAGCTTCTGAACTAAATTCTTAAATGCATTTTCAGAAATTATGTTATTACTTCTTTATATGCCAGTTAAAACTCTGATTCTGATGGCATTCTAGACACACAATGACCTTATACATGATTCTAAATATCTACAAATGAAGGAAAGCTCTTGATCAATGAAGTATGTTGCCCTATATCTAGATGTATTCCAAATATTTGATGTAAAAAAAGTGAAGATAATTAATATTTCATTTTATTTTAGTATCACTTGGACACAACATAGAAAAATAAAATTTAAAGAAACCTCATAACAAAGACCATCATATAATTTTGATTTAAGTAGTTGGGAGGAAAGGACTTGAGAATTACATTTGTAATAAAAGACAGAAAGTAAAGGCTCTCTTCCAGTACTGCTATAAGCCATTTTGATTTGGTTTGGAAACATGACTTCATCTTTCTATATGTTTTTCCCTCTATATTTAAGCAAGTATTCTATTTGAAGGGAAAATATCAGGTACACAGTTATTCCTCGATGTAAAATTAAATTCAATAATTAAATATATTAAATGTATTTTCTAAGTTGGAACAATTCAGTAAGCTATTGATTGACCCATTTCCTTAAGTATATTTTATAGTTTTTTCAACTTTTTTTTGTCCTGACTACAGGGTTAAGGCTTTTGAAGCTTAAAGATAAATCAATTAATTATCTTTTAAAATTAATTCTCTTTTAAAACTGACATGTTAAATTACAAGATGTTGCAACAAATGGCCTATTACATCATATAGCAAAACTTTTAAACATGTTATCGTATTTTTATCAAGCTACCTGAGTATTTTGAAAGCAAATACATAGAAAAAAATTGAATTTATTTGCTCATTGTGCTCTGTTTGACAGCTCTCCACCCACATATTCTTTCTCTGCCCTTCTCTACACTACTCTGTGTCCCAAAAGGCTGATGCCATTGGGATGTATCAATCAGCCTCTTTACCCTTTGGCTTCCAACTAAATTTGGTTATTTCAACAGAGTTTCTCAACCTGGACACTGCTGACATTTGGAGCTGGATAATTTTTTGTTGTGGGGGTCTGTCCTGCCTATTGTAAGATATTTAGCAGTACCATTGGCCTCTACCCACTAGATGTCATAACATGTCCTCCAGTAATGGCAATCACAAATGTCTCCAGACATTGCCAAACATCCTGGGGCAGGGGGCAAAATTGCCTCTGTTGAGAACCACTGGTTTAACAAGAGGAAACAATAGAAGATGGAAGAGGGAGAGAAAAAGAAGTGATCTGTGCACTTAAAGCTACCCCAGCCCTGGCCAGGTAGTGGCTTTGCCAGTAGCTTCATTCTTCTATTTGTGACTTCCATCTGGAGGTCCTCTTCTAAGGCTACATTTCTCACTGGGTTTTCATAACAGTAACAGCACTCCCTCCCCTTGCCATATTAGGTTTAGGGGTGGTAATGGCTTCCCACTGTTGCTAGTACCTGGGTAGTTCACCAACCTTTGTTTGTTCCTTAAACTCTCACACTCCTGTAGACAATTCCTTTATTAAACTCTTTTCAATCTATTTCCTGCTTAATTCTTGGCTAATAAAATACACCTTTTTGGAAGATGCATTATGTGTCTAGTAAGCACCGTGTTTTTGCTAATCAATCTCCACCTCCACCTCCTCTCTCTTAAGATGCACTTTCAATAGAGACAACACAGCAACATTGACATCATTTGAACTGCACTACTATCTGTATTGACTCATTTTCAGAAAATATCCAACTTTCCATTCCTTGTATATGTGCTAGTGTTCCTGTTCCCCATGATTAAATAATCTCCCCAACTCTATTTATATTCACCTCAAAAGGCTTAGGGTTAATTCCTCTGTTCACAGGAAGAATCTTCTCCAGTCTATACTGAACTCTTATTTATCTGAAACTTTAATTGGTGTACTGCTATGGACTGAAAGTTTGTGTCCCTCAAAATCATGTTTTGAAACCCTAATCCCTACTGTGATGGAGATGCAGCCTTTGGGGGGTGATTAGGTCATGAGAGTGGAGCTCTCATAATGGGATTAGTGCTCTTAGAAAAAGAGACACAAGAGATCTTGCTTCCTTTCTCTCTCTCTGCCATATGAGGATACACTGAGAAGAGAGCCATCTACAAACCAGGAAGAAGGCTCTCACCAAAAATCAAATGGGCTGGCACCTTAATCTTGAACTTCTCAGCCTCCAGAACTGTGAGAAATAAATGTTTGTTATTTAAGCCACTCAGTCTATGGTTATTTGTTATTGCAGTACGAGCTGACTAAAGTAGGTACAAATATTGTTATCTTAAAGTTAGATATATATACTACGCAAACGGTGCCTAAGCACTACAGAGGTAGAAATCATTTCTTTTTAACTCATTTATCTCCTTCACAGGAGTTAATGCTATATTAGGCACTTCAAAGATGTTTAAGTATTTGCTGAGTTGTCTTTAAAAAGTAGCTGTTGAGTTAATAGCTTTCTAAATTTTACACATCAGAGAAGTCCTTTTGAAATTTTATTTTTTCTTCCTTTTTTTCTGAGCACATTTTATGAGGATTAAGGAATTGATCATATGAATTGCTTTATTCAGAACTGTATTAAGGCTACTTATGTAAACTAAATTGCCTACTGAATAGTTCTCAAATGGATGTCTTTGATGAGAAAGCTAAGAAAATAGTATTATGAGCAGTGGGTACTAAGTTAAATAAAATTATGATATTGTTTTTTTAAACACATAGGTTGAAATCAGAAATACCAATGTCAAATTTATTATGGTTATTTTGAATTACTATACTGAAATATTAAATTCTCAGTTTTATCATATTGTATATCAGAGGAAAATTGCTAGCGCAATCAGTGTTTAGTCCATGAACAAGCATTTGTTGGATGTATATTATAGTGATAGCACAGCACTTAATACATGGATTAAAAATGCAAAAATCATTGCTTTTGAAGAATGTACAATTTAAGAAAAAGTTTAAATACATTAAATAATATAAATCCTTGCATCCTTGTTATCTAATAGGTTCCAGAAGATGAGTAAGGTGTAGTAGTTGGTGTCTCTAGCAAGGTAGCAAACCAGTCAGTTGCTGGAACACAGGATCAGTCCAGCCTTTGTGGAAAGAAGATAAAGATAGACTGGAGATCAAAGCTTTATGCAATAGGACAGTTTTTTTCAAAACAAACAACTTTTAATCGAAATATAGTTGATTTATAATGTTGTATTAGTTCCAGGTATACAGCAAAGTGATTCAGTTATATATGCATATGTATGTCCTTTTTCAGATTCTTTTTCTTTATAGGTTATTACAAGATATTGAATATAGTTCCCTGTGCCATACAATAGGATCTTGTTGTTTATTTTATATATAGCAGTGTGTATCTGTTAATCCTAGCTTATTCCTTCTGCCCCTTTCCCTTTTGGTAACCGTAAGTTTGTTTTCTATGCAATAGGATAGAGTTCTGATCCCAGAAGGTAGGATTCATGTAGGTATGACTTACACAGTGGAGGTTAAAGTAGAAACATGCTGCTTAGCTGGCTCAGCGTGGCTTAAACGTAAATCATGAGGTCATGCTGCACCTAAGAAGGCCACAAGATTAATTCTACACTTTACCCACTAGTAAAGAAGGATTTTCTAATATACTTCCAGGTGTGATCCTTATTAGTCCACAACTTTCATGAGAATGAGTCCATAGATAGAACTATCTGAAGTTGAACTTGAGTACAAAAAATGATGATTAAAGCACTCTTTCATTTATTCACATATTTAACTTACAGCTATTGATAATTTACTAGATGACCAACACCATGCCAGGTACTGATGATATACCAGTAACTAACATAAATACCTTAATCTCATGATACTTACATACTAACAGACATGGATAGGCATAATTCTTACATTCATCTGCATAGTGCTTTTCCTATGAGAAAAAAATAATTGCAGAAGATCTCAGTGAAAAAATGTCATATTGAAGTTTTTGATTTGGCCCTAATTTGCTCTTAAATAATCTGTGGTTTCTACTTACCTTTCATTATTCTTTTGAGTTTTGGGGACTAAATAGGCTCAACTGAGAAAAACTCCAAAATGAGGAAAATTTGGGTTTTGTTGTTGTTTATTGCATTTTAGTGTTCTTTGTCCTCAACGCCCCTTAAGGCATTTTCCAATGGGAGAAGAGCATGAAGAAATAGAAACATTACACTTCAGAGGTTAAGGTCTGTTGGATTTGAATCTGGAGTCTGCCACTTATTAATTGCATATCTTGATGCTCAGATATCTAGAGCCTCTGTTTCCATAACTATAAAACAGAATTGGGAGCTGAGACTGTGGCTGAGGAGAGACCAGCAGGAGAGTGTCTATCTCTGCTCTATTTCTCCCAACCTCCTGCAGCTGCTGGGCTCCCTCAAGTGCTCTGAGAAACTAGGAGAGATCGGTAGAATTTATGCTTCCAAGGTAGATTTGAATTTTTAATGATATATATATATATATTTTTTAGATCGCTAAACCTCTTTCTCCAGCACTGTGTTAAGAACTTGAAACAAAAACAACCGAAAAAATAATATTCAGATGAATGTACTTTTCTAGATTTTCTAGGAAATATTATATATCTCTCCTCTTTTTCACCCAGTCCACAACCTCACTGAGTTCTACTAAGTAGGTATCTCAGGAAAAGATTAGAATATATTAACAAAAGTGAGTCTCCTTCTGAAAGTGAGGTTTTCCAGACCAGCTCATTTATTTTGTGGCAAAGATTCCCATCACACGTCCAGGGCATTGTTTGCCTGGAGTCAATTCCTGTGGTTTCCATAGTTGGAAGGGAATCAGAAGAAGTAGGAAAGACAGATGTTGGGCAAGGCTAACCATTAGTCGGTAGCAGCAGCTTCACATGTTTGAAATCACGCTGTGGTTTTTTAAGTTTTATTCTTATTGTCTGTTCAGCCTAAACACTTGCCACTCTTGCTGTGAAGCTAAGGATCATAAAGACTGGTGTTGCTTAATCACATTGCTTTAATACCTCACTGTTATAACCAATGCAATCCAGAAATATCTCAAAAGAAAGAGCATATTGTAATGGTACATAAGAAAAGTTCACGGTCTGAGGGTTCATTGCTGATTTTAAAGAAGATCATTCTTAGAGTTTCACTTGCTTTAAAGGCAGGTAAAACTTACTCGTCTGGAAAACTTGTGGGTAAAACTGTCACTGTTTGCAGATGACATGATACTATACATAGAGAATCCTAAAGATGCCACCAGAAAACGACTAGAGCTAATCAATGAATCTGGTAAAGTTGCAGGATACAAAATTAATGCACAGAAATCTCTTGCATTCCTATACACTAACAATGAAAGATCAGAAAGAGAAATTAAAGAAACAATCCCATTCACCATTGCAGCAGAAAGAATAAAATACCTAGGAATAAACCTACCTATTTTACCTAAGGAGGTAAAAGACCTGTACTCAGAAAACTATAAGACACTGTTGAAAGAAATCAAAGATGATACAAACAGATGGAGAGATATACCATGTTCTTGGATTGGAAGAATCAATATTGTGAAAATGACTATACTACCCAAAGCAATCTACAGATTCAATGCAATCCCTATCAAACTACCAATGGCATTTTTTACGGAACTAGAACAAAAAAAATCTTCAAATTTGTATGGAGACACAAAAGACCCCGAATAGCCAAAGCAATCTTGAGGGAAAAAAACGGAGCTGGAGGAATCAGACTCCCTAACTTCAGACTATACTACAAAGCTCCAGTAATCAAGACAGTATGGTACTGGCACAAAAACAGAAACATAGATCAATGGAACAGGATAGAAAGCCCAGAGATAAACCCATGCACATATGGTCACCTTATCTTTGATAAAGGAGGCAAGAATATACAATGGAGAAAAGACAGCCTCTTCAACAAGTGGTGCTGCGAAAACTGGACAGCTACATGTAAAAGAATGAAATTAGAACACTCCCTAACACCATACACAAAAATAAACTCAAAATGGATTAAAGAGCTAAATGTAAGACTGGACATTATAAAACTCTTAGAGGAAAACAAAGGAAGAACACTCTTTGACAAAAATCACAGCAAGATCCTTTTTGACCCACCTCCTAGATAAATGGAAATAAAAACAAAAATAAACAAATAGGACCTAATGAAACTTAAAAGCTTTTTGTACAGCAAAGGAAACCATAAAAAAGATGAAAAGACAACCCTCAGAATGGGAGAAAATATTTGCAAATGAATCAATGGACAAAGGATTAATCTCCAAAATATATAAACAGCTCATTCAGCTCAATATTAAAGAAACAAACAACCCAATCCAAAAATGAGCAGAAGACCTAAATAGACATTTCTCCAGAGAAGACATACAGATGGCCAAGAGGCACATGAAAAGCTGCTCAACATCACTAATTATTAGAGAATGCAAATCAAAACTACAATTAGTTATCACCTCACACCAGTTAGAATGGCCATCATCAGAAAATCTACAAACAACAAATGCTTGAGAGGGTGTGGAGAAAAGGGAACCCTCTTGCACTGTTGGTGGGAATGCAAATGGATACAGCCTCTATGGAGAACAGTATGGAGGTTCCTTAAAAAACTAAAAATAGAATTATCATATGACCCAGCAATCCCACTACTGGGCATATACCCAGAGAAAACAATAATTCAAAAAGACAGATGAACCCCAATGTTCATTGCAGCACTATTTACAACAGCCAGGTCATGGAAGCAACTTAAATGCCCATTGACAGATGAATGGATAAAGAAGATGTGGTACATATATACAATGGAGCATTACTCAGCCATAAAAAGGAACAAAACTGGGTCATTTGTAGAGATGTGGATGGACCTAGAGACTGTCATACAGAGTGAAGTAAGTCAGAAAGAGAAAAATATTGTATATTAATGCATATATGTGCAATCTAGAAAAATGGTACAGATGAACCAGTTTGCAAGGCAGAAATAGAGACACAGATGTAGAGAACAAACGTATGGACACCAAGGGGGGAAAGTGGTGAGGGGGGAATGAATTAGGAGATTGGGATTGACATATATACGCTAATATATATAAAATAGATAACTAATAAACTGCTGTAAACTGTATAAACTAATATAAACTAATATAACTGCTGTATAAAAAATAAACTAATTAAATTAAATTTAAAAAAATAAAAAAGAATGTTAAAAAAAAATGCGTGGGTAATTCTTAACGGTCATACCACAGAAAGCCACCTATATCTCACTTGAAAGTGATACACAGATAATTCTCTGCCCCTCAATCCCTTTTACCAGGAGGTTTCCCTTCTCAAAAGCAGTAACTCAAATTCTTGAAGTTGCAGTCACACAGGCAGTTCATAAACAAGCTTCACTCTCTATTTGCTGCACAGCATTAGCAAATCCCCTCACCTCTCTGAGCCTTGGTCTCTGTTTTGTAATTGATGATTGCTAAGAACTGCGAAGAGGCTGATATTTTACCCCAAATTTAAGCAAACACATTAGCATGCCTCATTTTCATGGACTCTGGCAGAAGACACAAAACTACTGGATCAGAGAAAAAGGACAATTTATTACTCACAGCAATAACAGTAGCCAGATCATCATTTTCCTGTGCCCTTTCCCCAAGCCTCAATTCCTACAAAGTAATGCAATGAGGGCTTTTGAGAATCCAGAGGCAGAAGGGACTTTTATATTAACATTTACTTAATCATCCAGTTTTTTGGTTTTTTTTTAAGAACAGTGTTTCGTGCTCACTATCAGTTTTTGCTTTTATCACTGAATATAGAGATTGTCTAGGTAAATCTTTTCATATACTTTTGCTGGGTTTAGTTAGGGAATTTACTGTTTCTTCAAACAAGGGCAAGACCCAGAGGATGTAAATATTTCTTATAAACTTCCAAACTGGCCAACATCTTTTCATTAGTTGTACCTGGTGCCTCTGAGCCCTAAACCTTAGTGGAGTCTGTGACATGAAAATCTTACTTATTGGCTTCTTTCCTGTAGACCTAGATTTTACTTTTCCCCAGTCTTCTAAATCAAGCATCACTTTCCATCCATTTTCTGGCTTTCAGAATTTTATTGACATGCCATGTTTGTTGTTATGTCTATTCCCTTTTCCTTTGTCCTTGTAGGTTTAAACCTATTTTGTTGCCTCACTCTCATTTAAATCAATTTTCAGGAGGAAGTGCAGCCTAATAAAAAATCTCTACAAGCATGTTTTTAGAAGTCTATATTCTGAGATGTTGCAAGTGTTTTCATACTCTTTTGAGCCCAAGTTATTAGTTTGTATAAACAATCCTAGCATAAATAGTTCTATGGCATTTATTTTTCCTTAACATTTTTTTTCTCCTCTAGAGGTAAAAACATATTTATTTTGCTATGGAGACTTATGACACAAAAAATTTTTCTGAATTCTTAAAAGGATCATAATTATTCAGTCTTCAAGGTGATGTTAATATCATGTGATCTTGTGTAAAATTCTTGTCCTGACTCTTCCCCTAATTGGCTGCATTTGTCTGTTTGATTTCATTTCTCTGATATGTAAAAAATGTCAGTGCTTTTGTAAAGATTCAATGTGACATACACATATTAAATGATTTAAATACAACAAAATATTATATAATGTAAAAGATTAAAGGAAAATATTCCTCATAATTTAAACTTTTAAAAACAGTGTTATTTTTTCCAAATCATCATTTTGGTTGATTTCTTTGTATACTCTTCCAATTCCCTGTTATTCTCTTGAACTATAAAATTCCATCCTAGACGTAGTACCTTTAAATGAGACTTACCAATGGCAAATACACTGCTCTCTGTTTTTATTCATTCCATTAACATGTTGCATTCCAGTATTTTGTCAGCTTTTGAAGTGTATGTGGAATTCCATTTTAACAAATATCATTGTAATGCCAGTTATCCAAAAGAGAGTATTTCCAGGTTCCAGAACGCGTGAAAAGGGAGTATGACAGTTCAAATACTATTGTATTTTACTGACTTGGATACAGCAATCTGTATTACTATGTTTTTTTAAAGTCTTTATTGGATTTGTTACAGTATTGCTTCTGTTTTACGTTTTGGGGTTTTGGTCGCGAGGTATGTGGGATCTAAGCTCCCTGACCAGGGATCGAACCCGCACCCCCTGCATTGGAAGGCGAAGTCTTAACCACTGGACGGCCAGGGAAGTCCCAGCAATCTGTATTAAATGAAAACATCTGTTTACAAGACATATTTAGAAATCCCTGTCTACCTAGTAATATTTTAAACATAGACCTTGTTCTTTAAATTATTAGGTATAGCGGATAATTGAAGAGAATAGAAATTGTTATTTAATATTGTAATAGCTAGATTTCATCTAGAATATTTAATATTCTAACGCTAGAAACACCTAGTGTTCTGAAATGTTTTGTGTTGCAAATGCACCATACCTCAAAAGCGGTGAGGATAGCCTCTCAAGGACTTAGGACTGTGGCAGTTTTAAAACATAAAACGAATTATTTGATGTGATGCTTTATCTCATCATGATGTGTGGTCTATATCACCTCTCCTTGAATCTGGGCAAGCTCGTGACTGCTTCAACCAGTAGCATATAGCGTACAAGCTCATGAAAGACCGCACAGTTTCATCTTGTTATCTGGAACATTTCTTCTTGGAGCCCTGAGTCATCATGTAAGAAGTCTTACTACTCTGAGGTTGCCATGCCATTAGCAAGCCCTTGTTACATGGAAAACTCACGTTAAGACATTCTGGTTGACAGTTCCAGCTAAACCCAAATTTGAGTCATCCCAGCCCTGGCACAAGATAAATGAGTGAAAATGCATCCAGATGATTCCAGTCCCCAGCCTGTCAAGTTACTTCTAACGATTTCAATCTTCTCATCTCAGACCCCAGACATCATGGAGCAGAGACAAGTCCTCCAACCTGTGCATGTCTGAATGTCTGATCCATAAAGCTGTATGCATAATAAAATGGTAATTGCTTTATGTCACTAAATTTTGGGATTTGTTTTGCAGCAAACAATATCTAACTAACCTTAAATCAGCCATGGCCTTGAAGGAGTTTCGTTCTTTGCTACAGAAAATTTAAAAAAAAATGATCTTTGGATCCATCACCTTGCAAAAGTCAAGAGAAGCATAACAAATTACCTTCTGAAATCAGAGGATGCCCTCAAATGCTGTCTGTCTTGTTTAATAATGAATGTATTGGACATGCTTTCATTTTCCTGCTTTATGTAGGCACATTTTGCACTTTTAAAAATTTAGAGCCTCATAAATATATTCACTTTTCTTATGTGTAGAATAAATTATTATTTTAGTAATACTATCTCACAGATAGTAGAATGCAAATGTATCAGAATTTGTAATGGAAATATCATGTATCACAAAATAAATTTCAAAAAGTACACAAAGTCAGGATTAGAGATGACAAGTTGGAGTTGGGAGATATTCTCAAGAATATATCTCTAGGACTTCCCTGGTGGCGCAGTGGTTAAAAATCTGCCTGCCAATGCAGGGGACATGGGTTCGAGCCCTGGTCCGGGAAGATCCCACATGCTGCAGAGCAACTAAGCCCATGCACCACAACTACTGAGCCTGCACTCTAGAGCCAGCGAGCCACAACTACTGAGCCTGCACGCCACAACTACTGAAGCCAGTGCGCCTAGAGCCCTGCTCTGCAACAAGAGAAGCCACCACAATGAGAAGCCCACGCACTGCAACAAAGAGTAGTCCCCGCTCTCCACAACTAGGGAAAGCCCGCGCGCGGCAACGAAGACCCAATGCAGCCAAAAATAAATAAATAAGTTTATATTTAAAAAAAAGAATATATCTTTATTGGCATTGTTTGGTCTCTCGTGCAATTAGTAATTTACAAAGTATTTCTTACCTAAAACCTTTTCCCTTTCATTTTTCCTCATGTCCAAGTTACTATTTTCTTGAATACTCATAAGCACAATATTCTTTACACCCTGAATGCTTCTCTGAAACTATGCATATCTTTTTCAACACATTTTTAAGAAAACTTTAATAACTGTGTCAAAAATTTATCTAGAAAAAAAAAACTAGGTGTCCTTTATTGCCCTTTGCAGTGGGTTATGGCAATTGAAGATGTATCTAGAGAATTGCACAAAAGTTTATATTAAATAAACTTGGGATAGAAGTGTTCATTCAGAAATAAATGCTTTAGATTTACCTGGGATAGATATGCTCATTCGAAAATAAAAAATGTTCAACTGGGATTATTCAGCTATTTTTGAAATGAGGGAAATTTAGTACGGCAATTCCCAAGTAACTTTTATGCTTCCAGAGTAAATAAAAGGTGATTAATTCTTAAGAGTCCCACCTGACTAAAAATAAGCAAACCATTTATAAAGGGTCAGGCTGCATAGTAAGTTACAGGTTGAATATTAGCAATGATGCCTGCAGGAATTCTTGCTAACTAGTAAACACATGGCAGGTCACTCTTAATGTGTAGTAATGTGTAGCTCAGGCCATTATCATTCACACCCTTTCTAAGGATATATGTTCTAAGGATGCCTAATTCAGAAGAAACACAGTTACATCCTCACCAAGGAATTTTTGGCCCTTCAGATAGTAAACAGATGACATTAGTTAAGCTTTATCATACCTGGGAGTGCGTGTGGAAAACAAGAAGAACAACAGGTAAGAGTTAATATTTACTGAGTCATAGATAGATAGATAAATATACATACAACCAGTCTTTTAAGTGCTTTATATCTATTATTTAATTCTTACAACAACCAAATGAGGTAGTATTATTTTCTTCATTTATAGATGAGTCAGTTGAGGCCAAGAGAGTTTATTTCCTGCAAAGTCATCTAATCAAGAAGTAGTAAATATGGAATTTAAAATGAATTGTTTCTTAACCTATATTCTTAATATTATGCTCTAAAAATACTGTCTGTATTTATTTATTTATTTTGAACTTCTTTTTATATTGGGGTATAGCTGGTTATCCATGTTGTGATACTTTCAGGTGCACAGCAAAGCGACTCAGCTGTACATATACATGTATCCATTCTCCCCCAAACTCTCCTCCCATCAGGCTGCCACATAACATTGAGCAGATTTCCCTGTGCTATACAGCAGGTCCTTGTTGGTTATCCATCTTAAATATAGCAGTGTATACATGTTGATCCCAAACTCCCTAACTATCCCTCTCCCCCACCCTTCCCCCTTGATAACCATAAGTTTGTTCTCTAAGTCTATGAGTCTGTTTCCATTTTGTAAATGAGTTTGTTTGTATCATTTTTTTTTAGATTCCTCATATAAGGGATATCATATGATATTTCTCTTTCTCTGTCTGAAGACTTCAATCAGCATGACAATCTCTAGGTCCATCCATGTTGCTGCAAATGGCATTATTTCATTCTTTTTAGTGGCTGAGTAATATTCCATTGTATATATGTACCACATCTTCTTTATCCATTCCTCTGTTGATGGACCTTTATGTTGTTTCCATGTCTTGGCTATTGTAAACAGTGTTGCAATGAACATCGGGGTGCATGTATCCTTTTGGACCATGTTTTTCTCTGCATATATGCCCAATAGTGGGATTGCAGTTTCATATGGTAGCTTTATTTCTGGTTTCTTAAGGAACCTCCATACTGTTCTCCATAGCAGCTGTACCAATTTACTTTCCCACCAATGGTGTAGGAGGGTTCCCTTCTCTCCACACCTTCTCCAGCATTTATTGTTTGTGGATTTTTTGATGAAAGCCATTTTGACTGGTGTGAGGTGATATCTCATTGCAGTTTTGATTTACATTTCTCTAATAATTAGCGATTTTGAACATCTTTTCATGTGCCTCTTGGCCATCTGTATGTCTTCTTTGGAGAAATGTCTATTTAGGTCTTCTGCCCATTTTTTGATTGGGTTGTTTGTTTTGATGATTATAAGCCTCATGTGCTGTTGGTAAATTTTGGAGACTAATTCCTTGTCAGTCACATCATTTGCAAATATTTTCTCCCAATCTGTGAGTTGCCTTTTCATTTTGTTTACGGTTTCCTTTACTGTGAAAAAGCTTTTGAGTTTAATTAGGTCCCATTTTTAAAATTTTTGTTTTTATATCCATTATTGTGGGAGACGGAATGAAAAACAGATGAGATGAGGATTATGATTGCTCTTATAATTGCTTAGAGTGTGTTTGTAAGCAGTGTTATGGAAAAGTAAAGCCAGGCAGTACAAGGAGGACTCACTATATGGAGGAGAAGAAGCTGAGAGTCTACAGAGATCATGACACTAGAGTTCACAGGACGTTCAGCAAGAAAGTGCTTGTTCCCACTAGTTAGAGAGGAAAACCTATGTGGAGTACTGGGTGGAATACTCAAGTCTATCTTATCTTGGTGATAGTACAGTGACCAACCATCTAGGCTGTGAAAAGAGGGTTCTATCAGGTTCTCACAGTGAGGATTTCAGAAATAACCCCTGGTCCCTAGGAGGAGGAGGGGAAAAACAAGCATTGCCAAACACAGTCACTGCCTTCTCCAAAACAAAGGCCTATTTGCTGAAAAGACTTCAGCAGAGCACAATTTTGAAACTTTATATCAGCTGAAGGAAGGGAATTCCTCTTCACTGCAGCCCCTCCAGTCTTTCCTAAGTTAGAAAAATATAATAAACAGAAAATTAGGTTCAAAGGAGATAGAAACACTGCAGAAAAGGAAGAGAGTAGTATCAAGATTTAAAAAATAAAAAAGTTAGTCCATTAGAGGCAGGACAGAAACACATGCAAAGGCACAGCCTGAGTGGAAAGTCCACTAAAAGATTTAACTTAAGTGGGAGATTATTGAACACACCCTCTCAACGTATGGCCATACCAACATGACTCCAGTAGAATAATAGTGGATTAAAGCTGAAAGAGCTACAAGGCAAAGACTCTCTTCAAGGTACTTTACAAAGAAAAGCCCCAAAACAAGAGGGGAGACCAAAACAAAGTCTCTAGGGGAGATCAAAGCCTCTGGTACCTATAATTACAACAAACAGTAAACACAGACCAACTCCCAGCCTCATTAACATAAATTCTCAGGCTAAAGGCCTATTTACTTTAGTTCCTATTACCCAGTACAACATTTCTGGCTTTCAACAAAAACTTACAAGGCATCCCAAAAGGCAAGAAAAAGCACAGGCTAAAGAAACAAAGCAATCGTCAGACTCAAACTCAGATATGATATAGATGTTGGAATTATTATACAGGAAGTATTAAGGGATGTAATAAAATGTATCTAACATGCAAGAACAGATGGCCAATATAATCAGAAGGATAGAAACTCTCAAAGAAATGCTAGAAATCAAAAAGAATAACAGAAATGAAGAAATACTTTTGATGGCTCCTCAGTTGACCAGCCCTGGCTGAGAAAAGAATCAGTGAGTTTGAAGGTAAGTCAATAAAAGCTTTCCAAATGAATTCACAGAGAAAAAAAGAGTGAAAAAAAGAACTGAGGAATGATGGATATGTGGGACAAATTAAAAGTTGTAACACACACACACACAATTTTAATAATTAAAGGAGAAGAAATAGGAAAAGGAACTGGAGAAATATTTGCAGTGATAATGGCTGAGAATTTTCCAAAAATAGTAACAGATATCAAACCACAGACCAGAAAGCTCAGGGAACACCAAGGAGGATAAATACTACAAAAACCCACACCTAGGCATATGAGGTTAGATGTGGGTTGAATTGTGTCCCCCAGAAAGATATGTTCAGGTCCTATCTCCCAGTACCTGTGAATGTGGTCTTATCTGGAAATAGCATCCTTGTAGATGTAACGAAGTTAAGATGAAGTCATACTGAATTAGTGTAGGTTAGAATGAAATAAATGGTGCCCTTATAAGACAAGGAAAATTGGGGCACACAGTCAGTCACATACAGAGGGAAGATTACCATATGGAGACAGACAAAACACAAAAGGAGAATGCCACGTGACACCAGAGACAGAGATTGGAGTGATGCAGTTGCAAACCAAGAAACACCAAGGGTTGCAGGCAACTACCAGGTGCCGGGAAAAGGTGAGGAAGGATTGTTCCCTAGAGCCTTCAGAGGGAGCATGGCCCTGTGTCACATTGATTTTACAATTATGGGCTCTAGAACTGTGATGGAATAAATTTCTTTTGTTTAAAGCCACCGTTGTGGTACTTTGTTATGGCAGATCTAAAAACTGATACATTAGTCAAACTGCTCTAGGACAGCAACTAAGATTTTCTTCAAAGAAGTACAAATGTTAAAGTAAAAGAGGAGATAAAATGGAATCATATAAAAGGCTTAGTTAAAACAAGAGAAAGCAAAAATGTGTGGCAGTAGAGAGAAAGAAGAAAAGCTAATAGAATAAATAGAAAACAGTTATAAAGTTATAAAGATAGTAGACGTTAATTCAACTATATCAATAATCATTTTAAACATGAACGTTTTATACATACTAATTAAAAACAGATTGCCAAAGTGGTTTAAAAAAAAATCCGATTTTATGTTTTCTACAAGAAACCCACATTAAAAGTAAAGACTTTGATAGGCTTGAGGTAAAGGTGTGGAGAGAGCTATACCATGCAAACTCTAATTAATGAAAGGTGGAGAAGCTATATTAATATCAGAGAAAGCAGACCTTAGAACAAGAAAAACCATCACAGATAAAGAGGGGAGTTATATAATGGTGGGTTAATTCTCCAAGAAGACACAACAATGCTAAATGTGTATACACCAAACAACAAATAATAAAAACAAATGAGGAAAAACTGATAGACCTGAAGAAAGAATTGTTATAGTTGGAGACTTCAATACTCCTCTGTCATAACTGCTGGATGAAGCAGATAGAAAATCAGTAAGAATGATTTTAACAGCATTAATTAGGTCAACAATTGACATTTATAAAATAGTCCATCTAACAACAGTAGAATACACATTCTTTTCAAGTTTGCATGGAACGTTTACCAAGACAGACCATGTTCTGGGCCATAAAACACATCTTAACAAATTGAAAAGAATGTGAATCATACAAAATATATTCTCAGACTATAATGGAACTAAATTAAAAAATCAATAACATAAAAATATCAGGAAAAATCCCCAAATATTTGGAAAGTAAACAACATTCTAAAAAATACAAGGGTCAAAGAAGAAGTCCCAAGAAGAATTTTTAAAAATATTTTGTATTAAATGAAAATGAAAATACAATTTATGAAAATTTGTGCGGTACAGCAGAATCACAGAATCTTTAAGGATGTGGTGCTTAGAGGAAAGTTTAAAGCATTAAATGTATATTTTAGAAAATAAACTCTTACTTAAGGAATGTACAGAAAGAAGAGAAAATTAAACCTAAAACTAACAAGACAAAAGAAATTTTTAAAAAGATCGAAAATCAATGAAATTAAAACCAGAAAAAAATAGAGAAAATCAACAAAACCAAAAGTCATTTTTTTTTTTTTTTACACTCATCAGGACTTTTTATTCTTTCTGTTCAATTTCTTTTTTTTTTTTTTAACATCTTTATTGGAATATAATAGCTTTACAATGGTTTGTTAGTTTTTGCTTTATAACAAAGTGAATCAGCTATACATATACATATATCCCCATATCTCCTCCCTCTTGTGTCTCCCTCCCACCCTCCCTATCCTACCCCTCTAAGTGGTCACACTGTGCTATGCAGCTGCTTTCCAATAGCTATCAATTTAACATTTGGTAGTGTTTATAAGTCAATGCCACTCTCTCACTTCATCCCAGCTTACCTTCTCACTCCCCGTGTCCTCAAGTCCATTCTCTACGTCTGCATCTTTATTCCTGTCCTGCCGCTAGGTTCTTCAGAACCAATTTTTTTTTTTTTTTTGGATTCCATATATATGTGTTAGCATATGCTATTTTTCTCTTTCTTACTTACTTCACTCTGTATGACAGACTCTAGGTCCATCCACCTCACTACAAATAACTCAATTTCATTTCTTTTTATGGCTGAGTCATATTCCATTGTATATATGTTCCACATCTTCTTTATCCATTTATCTATCGATGGACACTTAGGTGGCTTCCATGTCCTGGCTATTGTAAATAGTGATGCAATGAACATTGTGGTACATAACTCTTTTTGAATTATGGTTTTCTCAGGGTATATGCCCAGTAGTGGGATTGCTGGGTTGTATGGTAGTTCTATTTTTAGTTTTTTGAGGAATC
Organism: Eubalaena glacialis; assembly: GCF_028564815.1. NCBI lineage: Eukaryota > Metazoa > Chordata > Mammalia > Artiodactyla > Balaenidae > Eubalaena > Eubalaena glacialis. The sequence continues at coordinate 103,894,127 of NC_083718.1, forward strand.
TCCATACTGTTCTCCATAGTGGCTGTATCAATTTACACTCCCACCAACAGTGCAAGAAGGTTCCCTTTTCTCCACACACTCTCCAGCATTTATTGTTTGTAGAGATTTTGATGATGATTCTGACTGGTGTGAGGTGATACTTCACTGTAGTTTTGATTTGCATTTCTCTAATGATTAGTGATGTTGAGCATCCTTTCATGTGTTTGTTGGCAATCTGTATATCTTCTTTGGAGAAATGTCTATTTAGGTCTTCTGCCCATTTTTGGATTGGGTTGTTTGTTTTTATGATATTGAGCTGCATGAGCTGCTTGTAAATTTTGGAGATTAATCCTTTGTCAGTTGCTTAATTTGCAAATATTTTCTCCCATTCTGAGGGTTGTCCTTTCGTCTTGTTTATGTTTTCCTTTGCTGTGCAAAAGCTTTTAAGCTTCATTAGGTCCCATTTGTTTATTTTTGTTTTTCTTTCCATTTCTCTAGGAGGTGGGTCAAAAAGGATCTTGCTGTGATTTATGTCATAGAGTGTTATGCCTATGTTTTCCTCTAAGAGTTTTATAGTGTCCAATCTTACATTTAGGTCTTTAATCCATTTTGAGTTTATTTTTGTGTATGGTGTTAGGGAGTGTTCTAATTTCATTCTTTTACATGTAGCTGTCCAGGTTTCCCAGCACGACTTATTGAAGAGGCTGTCTTTTCTCCATTGTATATTCTTGCCTTCTTTCAAAGTTAAGGTGACCATATGTGCATGGGTTTATCCCTGGGCTTTCTATCCTGGTCCATTGATATATTTTTCTGTTTTTGTGCCAGTACCATACTGTATTGATTACTGCAGCTTTGTGGTATAGTCTGAAGTTCAGGAGGCTAATTCTTCCAGCTCCGTATTTCTTTTTCAAAATTGCTTTGGCTATTCAGGATCTTTTGTGTTTCCATACAAATTGTGAAATTTTTTTCTAGTTGTGTGAAAAATGCCATTGGTAGTTTGATAGGGATTGCATTGAATCTGTAGATTGCTTTGGGTAGTATAGTCATTTTCACAATGTTGATTCTTCCAATCCAAGAATATGGTGTATTTCTCCATCTGTTTGTATCATCTTTAATTTCTTTCAACAGTGTCTTATAGTTATCTGCATACAGGTCTTTTGTCTCCTTAGGTAGGTTTATTCCTAGGTATTTTATTATTTTTGTTGCAATAGTAAATAGGATTGTTTCCATAATTTCTCTTTCAGATTTTTCATCATTAGTTTAGAGGAATGCAAGAGATTTCTATGCATTAATTTTGTATCCTGCTATTTTAACGAATTCATTGATTAGCACTAGTAGTTTTCTAGTAGCATCTTTAGGATTCTCTGTGTATAGTACCATGTCATCTGCAAACAGTGACAGCTTTACTTCTTTTCTGATTTGGATACCTTTTATTTCTTTTTCTTCTCTGATTGCTGTGACTAAAACTTCCAAAATTGTGTTGAATAATAGAGGTGAGAGTGGGCAACCTTGTCTTGTACCTGATCTTAGTGGAAATGGTTTCAGTTTTTCACCATTGAGAATGATGTTAGCTGTGGGTTTCTCATATATGGCCTTTGTTATGTTGAGGTAAGTTCCCTCTATGCCTACTTTCTGGAGGGTTTTTATCATAAATGGGTGTTGAATTTTGTCGAAAGCTTTTTCTACAGCTATTGAGATGATCATATGGTTTTTCTCCTTCAGTTTTTTAATATGGTGTAACACATTGATTGATTTGTGTGTATTGAAGAATCCTTGCATTCCTGGGATAAACCCTACTTAATCATGGTGTATGATCCTTTTAATGTGCTGTTGGATTCTGTTTGCCAGTATTTTGTTGAGGATTTTTGCATCTATGTTCATCAGTGATATTGGCCTGTAGTTTTCTTTCTTTGTGACATCTTTGTCTGGTTTTGGTATCAGGGTGATGGTGGCCTCGTAGAATGAGTTTGGGAGTGCTACTCCATCTGCTATATTTTGGAAGAGTTTGAGAAGGATAGGTGTTAGCTCTTCTCTAAATGTTTGATAGAATTCGCCTGTGAAGCCATCTGGTCCTGGGCTTTTGTTTGTTGGAAGAGTTTTAATCACAGTTTCAATTTCAGTGCTTGTGATTGGTCTGTTTATATTTTCTGTTTCTTCCTGGTTCAATCTCGGAAGGTTGCGCTTTTCTAAGACTTTGTCCGTTTCTTCCAGGTTGTCCATTTTATTGGCATACAGTTGCTTGTAGTAATCTCTCATGATCTTTTGTATTTCTGCAGTGTCAGTTGTTTCCTCTCCGTTTTCATTTCTAATTTTATTGATTTGAGTCTTCTCCCTTGTTTTCTTGATGAATCTGGTTAATGGTTTATCAATTTTGTTTATCTTCTTAAAGAACCAGCTTTTACTTTTATTGATCTCTGCTATTGTTTCCTTCATTTATTTCCGATCTGATCTTTATGATTTCTCTCCTTCTGCTAACTTTAGGGATTTTTCGTTCTTCTTTCTCTAACTGCTTTAGTTGTAAGACTAGGTTGTTTATTCAAGATGTTTCTTGTTTCTTGAAGTAGGATTGTATTGCAATAAACTTCCCTCTTAGAACTGCTTTTGCTACATCCCATAGGTTTTGGGCTGTCGTGTTTTCATTGCCATTTTTCTCTAGGTATTTTTTGATTTCCTCTTTGATTTCTTCAGTGATCTCTTGGTTATTTAGTAGTGTATTGCTTAGCCTCCATGTGTTTGTATTTTTTACAGATTTTTCCTGTAATTGACATCTAGTCTCATAGGGTTGTGGTCGGAAAAGATACGATTTCAATTTTCTTAAATTTACCAAGGCTTGATTTGTCACCCAAGATATGATCTGTGCTGGAGAATGTTCCATGAGCACTTGAGAAGAAAGTGTATTCTGTTGTTTTGGACGGAATGTCCTATAAATATCAATTAAGTCCATCTTGTTTAATGTACCATCTAAAGCTTGTGTTTCCTTATTTATTTTCATTTTGGATGATCTGTCCATTGGTGAAAGTGGGGTGTTAAAGTCCCCTACTATGATTGTGTTACTGTCGATTTCCCCTTTTATGGCTGTTAGCATTTGCCTTATGTATCGAGGTGCTCCTATGTTGGGTGCATAAATATTTACAATTGTTATATCTTCTTCTTGGATTGATCCCTTGCTCATTATGTAGTGTCCTTCTTTGTCTCTTGTAATATTCTTTATTTTAAAGTCTATTTTGTCTGATATGAGAATTGCCACGCCAGCTTTCTTTTGATTTCCACTTGCATGGAATATCTTTTTCCATCCCCTCACTTTCAGTCTGTGTGTGTCCCTAGGTCTGAAGTGGGTCTCTTTTAGACAGCATATATATGGCTCTTGTTTTTGTATCCATTCAGCCAGTCTATGTCTTTTGGTTGGAGTATTTAATCCATTTACATTTAAGGTAATTATTGATATGTATGTACCTATTACCATTTTCCTAATAGTTTTGGGTTTGTTATTGTAGGTCTTTTCCTTGTCTTGTGTTTCCTGCTAAGTTCCTTTAACATTTGTTGTAAAGCTGGTTTGGTGGTGCTGAATTCTCTTAGGTTTTGCTTGTCCATAAATTTTTTAATTTCTCTGTTGAATCTGAATGAGATCCTTGCTGGGTAGAGTAATCTTGGTTGTAGGTTTTTCTCTTTCATCACTTTAAATATGTCCTGCTGCTCCCTTCTGGCTTGCAGAGTTTCTACTGAAAGATCAGCTGTTTACCTTATGGGGATTCCCTTGTGTATTATTTTTTGTTTTTCCCTTGTTGCTTTTAATATTTTTTCCTTGTATTTAATTTTTGATAGTTTGATTAATATGTGTATTGGCATGTTTCTCCTTGGATTTATCCTTTATGGGACTCTCTGCCCTTCTTGGACTTTATTGACGACTTCCTTTGCCATATTAGGGAAGTTTTCAACTATAATCTCTTCACATATTTTCTCAGACCCTTCTTTTTCTATTCTTCTTCTGGGATCCCTATAATTCGAATGTTGGTGCATTTAATGTTGTCCCAGGGGTCTCTGAGACTCCTCAATTCTTTTCATTCTTTTTTCTTTATTCTTCTCTGTGTTAGTTATTTCCACTATTTTATCTTCAAGGTCACTTATCCGTCCTTCTGCCTCAGTTATTCTGCTATTGATCCCTTTTAGAGGATTTTTAATTTCATTTATTGTGTTATTCATCATTGTTTGTTTGCTCTTTAGTTCTTCTAGGTCCTCGTTAAATGGTTCTTGTATTTTCTCCATTCTATTTCCAAGATTTTGGATCATCTTTACTATCATTACTCTGAATTCTTTTTCAGGTAGACTGTCTATTTCCTCTTCATTTGTTTGGTTTGATGGTTTTTTACCTTGCTCCTTCATCTGCTCCGTTTTTTTCTGGCTTCTCCTTTTGCTTAACTTACTGTGTTTGGGGTCTCCTCTTCACAGGCTGCAGGTCCGTAATTCCTGTTGTTTTTGGTGTCTGCCCCCAGTGGGTAAGGTTGCTTCAGTTGGTTGTGTAGGCCTCCTGGTGGAGGGGACTGGTGCCCGTGTTCTGGTGGATGAGGCTGGATCTTGTCTTTCTGGTGGGCAGGACTGCGTCCAAAGGTGTGTTTTGAGGTGTCTGTGACCTTATTATGATCTTAGGCAGCCTCTCTGCTAATGGGTAGGCTTGTGTTCCTGTCTTGCTACTTGTTTGGCATAAGGTATCCAGCACTGGAGCTTGGTGTTCGTTGAATGGAGCTGGGTCTTAGCATTGAGATGGAGATCTCTGGAAGAGCTTTTGCTGTTTGATATTACGTAGAGCCAGGAGGTCTCTGGTGGACCAATGTCCTGAACTCAGCCCTCCCACCTCAGAGGCACAGGCCTGACACGCAGCCAGAGCACCAAGACCCCGTCAGCCACATGGCTCAGAAGAAAAGGGAGAAAAAAGAAAGAAAGAAAGAAGAGAGAGAGAGAGAGAGAGAGAGAGAGAGAGAAAGAAAGAAAGAAAGAAAGAAAGAAAGAAAGAAAGAAAGAAAGAAAGAAAGAAAGAAAGAAAGAAAGAAAGAAAGAAAGAAAGAAAGAAAGACAGGCTTCCCTGGTGGCACAGTGGTTGAGAATCTGCCTGCTAATGCAGGGGACACGGGTTCGAGCCCTGGTCTGGGAAGATCCCACATGCCGTGGAGCAACTAGGCCTGTGAGCCACAACTACTGAGCCTGCGCGTCTGGAGCCTGTGCTCCGCAACAAGAGAGGCCATGATAGTGAGAGGCCTGTGCACTGCGATAAAGAGTGGCCCCCCGCTTGCTGCAACTAGAGAAAGCCCTCGCACCAAAACGAAGACCCAACATAGCCAAAAATAAATAAATAAATAAATAAATAAATTTTTAAAAAAAGAAAGACGAAAGAAAGAAAAAATAAAATAAAATAAAAGTTATTAAAATAAAAAATTTTAAAAATTATTAAAAGTAAACAAATTAAAAATTAATTTAAAAAAGAAAGAAGGAAAGAAAGAAAGAAAGAAGAGAGCAACCAAACCAAAAAACAAATCCACCAACGATAACTAGTGCTAAAAACTATAGAAAAAAACCAAAAAAAACAAAAAAACAAAAACGGACACACAGAATCCCAGGACAAATGGTAAAAGCAAAGCTATACAGACAAAATACACAAAGAAGCATACACATACATACTCACAAAAAGAGAAAAAGGAAAAAAATATATATATCTATGTTTAAAAAAAAAAAGGAAGAGAGCAACCAAGTCAATAAACAAATCTACCAATGATAAAAAAACTCTAAATACTAAACTAAGATACACATAAAACAAAAACAAATTAGATGCAGAAAGTAAACCCCAAGTCTACAGTTGTTCCCAAAATCCACCGCTTCAATTTTGGGATGATTCGTTGTCTATTCAGGTATTCCACAGATGCAGGGTACATCAAGTTGATTGTGGAGATTTAATCTGCTGCACCTGAGGCTACTGGGAGAGATTGCCCTTTCTCTTCTTTGTTCGCACAGCTCCTGGGGTTCGGCTTTGGATTTGGCCCCACCTGCGTGTAGGTCGCCTGAGGGCGTCTGTTCTTTGCTCAGACAGGACGGGGTTAAAGGAGCAGCTGATTCAGGGGCTCTGGCTCACTCAGGCTGGGGGGAGGGAGAGGTACGGTATGCAGGGCTAGCCTGCGGCAGCAGAGGCTAGCATGGCATTGCAACAGCATGAGGTGCGTCGTGTGTTCTCCTGGGGAAGGTGTCCCTGGATCATGGGACCCTGGCAGTGGCGGGCTGCACAGGCTCTCAGGAGGGGAGTTGTGGATAGTGACTTGTGCTTGCACACAGGCTTCTTGGTGGCTGCAGCAGCAGCCTTAGCGTTTCATGCCTGTCTCTGTTGTCCGCACTGATAGCCACGGTTCGTGCCCTTCTCTGGAGGTCGTTTAGGCGGTGCTTTGAATCCCCTCTACTCGCGCACCCCAAAACAATGGTCTCTTGATTCTTCTCCATGTCCAGACTTTTTCCTGGACTCCCTCCTGGCCAGCTGTGGTGCACTAGCCCCCTTCAGGCTGTGTTCACGCAGCCAACCCCAGTCCTCTCCCTGGGATCTGACCTCCATAGCCAGATCCTCAGCTCCCAGCCTCCACCTGCGCTGGTGGGTGAGCAGACAAGCCTTTCAGGCTGGTGAGTGCTGGTAGGCACCAATCCTCTGTGCAGGAATCTCTCCGCTTTGACCTCTGCACCCCTGTTGCTGCACTCTCCTCCGTGGCTCCAAAGCTTCCCCCCCACCAACCGCTGTCTCTGCCAGTGAAGGGGCTTCCTAGTGTGTGGAAACTTTTCCTCCTACACAGCTCCCTCCCAGAGGTACAGGTCCCATCCCTATTCTTTTGTCTGTTTTTTCTTGGGTTTTTTTGCCCTACCCAGGTACGTGGGGAATTTCTTGCCTTTTGGGAAGTCTGAGGTCTTCTGCCAGTGTTCAGTAGGTGTTCTGTAGGAGTTGTTCCACATGTAGATGTATTTCTGGTGTATTTGTGGGGAGGAAGGTGATCTCCACGTATTACTCCTCTGCTGTCTTGAAGGTCTCTCCAAAAGTCAATTTTTTGAAAAAATTAATGAAATTGATAAATTTATAGCTAGACTAACCAAGAGAAAAATATATAAATTACCAATATTAAAAATTAAAATGGGTCATCCTTACTGATCCCATGATATTAAAAGATGATAGCAGAATACTTCAAAAAATTCAATGCCCACAAATTTGATACCTTAGACAAAATAGACTAATTTTTTATAAGACTAAATATTCACTTAAGGAGAAATAGATATGCTGAACAGCCTTATGTCTATTTTAAAAATCGAGTCAATAATATAAAATCTTTTAAAAAAAAAAAAGAAAAGAAAAAGAAAATCACTAGGCTCAGATGGTTTTACTGGCAAATTCAACCAAATATTTAAAAGAAAAATAATATTAATTTCCCACAATATCTTCCAGAAAATAGAAGCTATGGGACACTTCCTGACTAATTTTATGTTAATATTACCATAATACCAAAACCAGATAAAGACATAAGAATAAAAGAAAACTACAGACCAATATCCCTCAGGAACATGGGGGAAAATATCCTGAACAAAATGTTATCAATTTAATGCAGCAATAAATAAAAAGGATAATAACTCATGACCAATAGGGTCATTTCAGGAATGAAAGGCTGATCCAATATTTTCACATCAATCAGTATAATTTATTATAATAACAAAGTTAATAATAACTAGTAGTTAATAATATTCAACACACATTCATAAAAAACAAAACTCTCAAAAACCTAGGAATTGAAGGGAGCTTCCTTTCCCTAATAAAAGGTATATTTGAAAAACCTACAGCTAAAGTGATACTTATTGGTTAGGACTAAACACTTTTTCCCCTAAGATCAAGCACACAGTAACATATCTGATCTTACGAATCCTATTCAACATCATATTGGTCATTCTAGCTGGTGTGACAAAGAAACAAAAGACAAAAAAAGAAAATAAGAAATAAAAGAAGACAAAGAAAAAAATATGCAGCTTGTAAAGAAAGAAAGAAAATTGCTGTATATATGCAGATGAGATAATTGCTTTTGTAGAATATCTACAAATATAATCCTGGAAATAGTAGTGAAAAGGCATTCAAGATTGCAGGATACAAGCTTAATATACAAAAGGCAATTGTTTTCGATATACCAGAAATAAAAAATTTTACTTTGAAATTAAAATAAGCAATACCACTTACTATAGCATCTCCTCCTTCCCCGCAAAAGTACTTTTCTAACAAAATAAACTGTATACTGAAAACTACAAAACTGTCATGAAAAACATCAAAGGAAATCTAAATAAATATAGAGATATTTCAGGTTCATGAATTACAAAAATCAATACTGTTTTGAGGCCAATTCTTCCCAAATTTAGGGTCCTGTTATGCCCTAATAGGACGTTCTACAAGAGATTTTGAAAACAAGTTGGTACTAAAAAGTAGAGTTTTATTTTAATTCTATCAAAGCAGCATTTCATGACTTGAGTTGCAGTTATCTTTATTCCATCTCTTGTTCCTTTTTAGAATATTGGGGATCTTGAGAATGAACTTAGCATTACCTCTTTTATTATTCTCTATTGTCACCTTGCAAAAATGGCTAGGCCAGAGGTATCAGTATCAGCAAATGTGTTTTTCAATTTATGAAGGATTCAGATGAGTTACCCTCATTAAATGTTTTTTCTTTTTCCACGATTAAGTAGGCTGATTTTGTAAATGTCTCTGGATCAATGTTAAAGTCATCTTGAGGTTGGATCAAAACAATTCCAGCTACCTCCTAACATAGTCTTCCACTGCTGACCCTGAATCCAAATATGTTAGAAGCCAATATTTCTTTTTAAGGATTTTATTTTCTATAAAATCACCATAATGCTTCTTAAAATACTGATCTGCTTTAAAAGGCCATTAGATTTCATAATTTGTGAGATGTGTGGGGTCATCCCAAATGCATGTTCCAAACAAAGTTTGCCAGGAATGATGACAATCTTTCTTACTTAAGAATATTTTGCCCTTAGGCAGGCTGCCTTCTACGAAAGGATGCCTATTTAATTGATTGATGCCAGGTGATTCTCCAGAAGAAAATGAGTTGTCTTGTTGCTGGGTTAAGCACTCTGGATTTCCTAAAAGGCTCTTGGGATGACTGGTTTTCACTCCTATCAGAAAAGGAAAGTCCTGAAGTTTTGCCCTATCTATCTTTTACTAATGAAGGAATTATGAAAAATACCTCAATATGGAACTCTTTTTGAAAGGAAGCCAGAGTGGAAAAGGTAATAATTTGGTTTCCCTGTACTTTATTCATCAGTATAAGTGGGCATTTTCACCTGTGGCTATTTCTCTGGGTTACTGCCCAGCACAGAACAGGTACATAGAAAATACTCAATATTATACATATATACATGTGTGTATTGTGTGTGTGTGTATATGTGTGTGTGTGTGTATATATATATATATATATATATATATATATATATATATACACACAACAATGAGAATAAACAAACTACAATTATATGCAATAACAATGGTGAATCTCACAAATACATTGTTGAGTGAAAGAAGTATATACAAATTAATATATACTGTATGATACCATTTCTATAAAATTCAAAACAGGTGAAAAGTGATTTAGTCTCTTGGGAGGGTAATTATCAGAAGGGTCACCAGAAGGCATTCTCACAAGGGAACAATCAGTTTTCCTAATGTTACAATTTTTTATCTGAGTTCTGGTTTCATGGATTAGTTCATTTTGTAAAAATTTTTGGAGCTGTATTTTTTTGGTTTGTATTGTACATATGCTATATTTTAATTTAAAAAAATTACAGAAAGTTCCACCACTTTTAAATCTACCAATATCATTTGCTAAGCGTAAAAATTGTAAAATTCTAAATGCTTTTGTTGGCATTGTGCCAATGAGAAAATTAAGATGATTGTCAGATTATTCACATTCCCTATTTTAGCTTTACTCCAGCAATTACTAACATACACAAGAAACTTAATAAGTGGGAAAATTATTTAGAATACTAACTTAGGTTATACATTTATTGATAGTGAAAATTTGGAGGAAAACAACATGAATTAATACAACTGAAGATTTAGTGTGATTTTCTTTTCCTGTTTTGTAAAAACACAAAAACACATGAAAATTTTCTGTAAGTATTGTCTCCACGTGAAGACTGGGAGCTCATTTGTTTAAAAAATAAATTGGTGTTTATTCCTCAAACCTAATGTAAAAAATCAGTGAATCTGTTAAACTTAAGCATTACAATTATCAAAAAAATAGTATATTATTGTTTTAGTATCTATATAAAATGGGGTTTCAAATAAACTATTTCAAATCATACTAAAATTAATTACATTGATGTATTAAAGTAATGCCCCCTAGCATCATACTATAAGAATTTTAGAATCTTCGGTCTTAAGAAACCTGTCTTCAAAACGTTTCTGCAATTTGTCCACTTCTCCCATTTCATTGCTATCAATGTAGTCCAAGCTTCCATAATCTTTCACCTAGATTTTTACTATAGCCTCCACATAGTCTTCCCTATTTCTGTCCCTACCCTCCTAGCATTCTATTCCCAACAAAGTAGCTAGAGTGATTTTATTAAAACATACTGATGTCACTGCCCTGATCAAAATTCTCAATGGCATTCCATCTTGCCCAGATTAAAAATCAAAGTACTTGTTATAGCCCTCAAGATCTCATGGTTCTCTCCACACCAGCCACATGGTTGATTTCCTTGCTGTTTCTCTAACCTGTGATACACATTCTTGCCTCAGGGACTTTGCACTTATTGGCCTCACATTATTTGCATGCTCCCTCACTTCCTCCTTGTTTTAAATATACTTTCTCAATGAGGCTTTCCCTTACCATGCCATCTGAAATTTCATAAACATACCCCATTTCATAACTGTCTTTCCAGATTTATTTTTCCTCTATAGTTGTTTCATTATTTAATATAATACACATCTTATTTACCTTGTTCATTTCTGTTTCCTCTTCTAGAAAGAAAACTCCAGATAGGAAGGGGCTTTTGTCAGTTTTCTTTATAACTATATCACCAGTGCCTAAGTCCTAGCCCTTAGTAGATATTTGAATGAAATTTAGAGAACATTTGAAAGAATACCTAGGAGTATTTTGTTAAATATAAACACTTTAGGCCATTTTTAACTTTTGAAAAATTATACCCAGAACTTCCAACTACTCAGTGTAAGAAAAAAATAAAAAGAGAACACTTCAAAAAAATACTAGAACTTGGGCTGTGAAGATAGAATTCTAGCATGAGAAAGACCACCAAAAATTAAAGTTACAGACTTCCAGTTTCCATATGTAAGGGGCTTGGAAGTCCATCCTAACAAAAAGTAAGAAGTTTGAAAAACCTAAAAGTCAATAACTCTTCTTACATTCACCAGAGAAGCGAGATCACAGGGCAAACTGCTAAGTCCCAAATTGGAGAGACAGGCGGACACAGAGAATCACAACTTGAGCAGAAACCAACGTGTAGAAACCCCAGCAGGAACCAATACCAGGATAGGAAAACCTAAACTATAATTGATGAATTGCTGGAGGCTCAGTGTGGAAAATTCTGAGAGTCAAAAACTCCAGGGGGATCCAGTCGTAAAACCCACACTTTGTGATTTTTAGCTCCAGGCGTTCTACCAGGTTCTCACGGTGAATGTCAGAAAGAAATCTACTCATGTTTCTGGGAGAGGGAGGGGAAAAGGAGCCATGCTGAAACACACATGTTTTTCTTAATAAGGTCTGCCCCCAGGAGAAACTGTTTTACCAGAGCCTAACCTGTTGGGGTTTTAGCAGGGCCTAACTGGCCACCCACCTGGGGGAAGAGCAATGTGTTAGATTGGTTATCCACTTGGATTTTATAACCCTTCCAGAACAATGGCAGAGGTTAAAGTGGAGAAGAAAATCCTAAAGTAATGGCAAAATCTTTGATAATCGGGGTACATAACAGCAAAACAACAAGGAAGGGCAGAAGACCAAACAGCTAAAATGTCAAATACCTCAAATGTGCCTGAGTTTTTATACAATGATGGAGAAATAATAATTTCCAAGCAGTGGTTGAGAAACAAAGAGAAAATGAACCTTACCTCCTGGCCCTAAAGTGTGTGGAAAGGTCTGAGACTCAATTTCAGTCAGGCAAAGAGAAATATATATTCTGTGAAGAGCTTGAGAATGAAGGAGGGCCCCTTTATCATGGCAATAGGGTTCATGAGAGCACAGTGTGAAGACGGTGAAGGGGAGGAGCTCTTGGAGGTCATGCAAGGATGTGTTTTATGTTCACAGGTGACCTTGAGTACTGACTGGAAAATGAGGAGGGAATACAGGAATAGGAAGTGCAGACAGTCAAACTGCCTGCAACACTTTATAAGAAACAGTCTTTATGGTCCCTTAGTGTACGGGGGTATCAGTGGCAAGGTCTCTAAAAGTCTCAGGAAAGACAAATGCTTACTTTTTTAAAGCCTTCTTTATACTTATGGTTGATCTGTTGACCATGAGAAGTAAACATGTGTCAGCTTGGGGTGTTTGGGGAAAGCTTTTTTTTCTTGATAGAGCAGAACTTGCTGACTTCCAGGCTGAGTTCCAGTGCTTAATTGTGGACATGAGGGAAAGATCTTGACCTCATTCACTGAACTATTGACCTAATGTCAATAGCCATATACCCTCAGAATTCTTACTATGTGATTAAAAACAAAACAAATAAACAAAACCCTACCTTTCTTTAAGGGGTTGTAGTTTGGTTTTCTGTTACTTGTAATCTGAGGCAATTCTATCTGATGTAACTTCCATGCTCTTTTCAGGAGGAATTAATCGTTCCCCTCTTTATACTTTTTCACTACATTTAATTTCTTTTCACACCTATCTTGTAATAGTTGTACAATGTATTGTTATTTGTCTTCCTCCTACATAGACCAGACATTCTTTGAAGGCAGAGAAGCCATTATATTTACATTTGTGTTCTAAGCCTATCTCACAGTATCTTGTCTTGATAAGAAGTCAATAGATATGTTGAATAATGGATGAATGATGAATATACTGGAGACCTATAGTTTTATCTGGCCAAGAATCACTTCTGGGAATTGTCTTTGCTCTCATACATACATGGCCACTGTGAAAGTCTTTCTGCTAAATAAAATAATCTTGAGCCCAGGTCACAAAGGACCGATTTAGAAATGGGGTTTTCCATACTACCGTGCCAATCACAGTCTTTTTCTGGGCATTTGGAATACAGAATTGAGAGGAAAGAACACGTGGAATCATGGAAGCAGAACCATACTATTGACAGTATCTCAGTGGAAGAACTCATGAATTTTTTTTGCTAAGTACCGGAATCTACTCTAATTCCCATGTCCCCTAATGCTTGGTTGATCAATTTCTCCTTGGCTTCAGAAGATAATAATGAACACTTTCAAATAATTTCCTTTGTGGCTTAACCTAACCAGAGGAGATTCCTATTTCTCACAACCAAATGAACTTTAGTAATTAGGAAACAATGAGATACAGGCTGGATATGGAGGATGGGCACAATTTCAATATCTGGTGGATATTAGGCATGGTAGGTATGAGAGAACGTTATGAGGACAAACCTGAAATAAAACATTTTAAGGATTATGTCACAAGAGGTGGGGTCAGGTGAAAAGCTTAAAATACAAGCTTAGTTCACATTGTGTAGGGAATTGAATGCAAGTCTCTATATAACATTACTTCTTAGGAGGGCAGAGCACTCACAACACCCAGTTCTTTGATAGATAAGCAAACCCCTATATGACCATATAAGCAACTATCACAAAACCAAAGGGCTTGCCAGGGATTAAGCCAGAAATAGAACTCAAAAAATTGAGCTACAAGTCCCACTCTCTAACCACTAGCACCATTCCCTTCCTTCAGTACACTTAGTGTGAAATAGTTTTTTGGTTCCTTTGCATGCTTGCAGTCGACTGAAGTAGGGTGGAAAAAATTAAAAACAGGTCATGCACTAAAAATGCATTTTTTTCCTCCATTTAAGGACCTTGACATTAAAAAGAATAATTTAAGAAATTTCATGGAAATTAGAAACCCAAAATGTAGTTTTCTACCACCAGCTCTACTTTTTTTTTTTTGTCCTGGAGCTCTTAAAAAAATAAGTGTAAAAATTTTTTATCTGTACATGAAATTAGACTATTTTTCATCTCTTTGAGAAATGGCATTTTTTAGAGAGGGACTGTTAATAAGGAGCTATTTTCTTTAGATTCTCTGGTCAGACAAACTTCGACAAGGCAAGATTATCCAAAAGATGAAACTGACATATTTTAAGTTATATCTGACTATTAATTTATATATATTTTTATTTTTCCAGAGTAAAGGTAAATTAGAATTTTTACAAGCAGAGAATTCAAAGGTAAAGGCAGTTTGGTGTCTAGAGGTTTAGTAATTCATGAAAGAGCCTCTTTTTTCCCCTTTCATTTCCTGTTTTTGAACTCCTTCCACTAGCACCATTCAAGCAAAGAGTAATACTGTGCTTCAGCACAAATGGCTAAAAGTGACATTAATTATTTTATTTATTTACTTTTTGTTTGTTTGGGCGGTCTGCCTGCAGACAGTGGGACTTGGCAAGCTGCATTGCCTTGCAGATGTGCTAACTTTAATTTTTTTCTGACAAGAGATGATAGTTTTAATAACGCTGACTTAAATTAGACAGGAGATTTGACTCCTGGAACACTAATTGAAAATATTTGTCTGACTCAAGGCGAAGCATTCAAAATAAAATTCTCTGTGGTTATATATTTATCACATTTTGAATACTTAGGTGGAAAACAAGTGATGAAGTACATATTTTAGAATTTTAACAAAATACCACCATACCAAAAAAATTCATTTTGGTGTTCAAAAAGATTGTTCTAGTTTAAAATGCTCTTCATTACCTATGGCTGCTTTTATTATTAAAATGTGTATCATGTGTCTGTAAATATGTTTATGCTAATACTAAATAGGTTCAAGAGTTTTGTTAATAGGAAACTGTAATGAATTCACTTTTTGGAAAATAAGGAAGTCATTTCAAACTAAATATTTTCATCCCAGAAGGACTTAGTATAGAACAAAAAGACTTTTGATTGAAAAATAAAGGGTATAAAATGTAAATTTAACAATCATAAATAGTAATATTCAGCAAGTCCTGAACTTAAAAAGGGTCGTTCTAGGGTATGGTCCTTGATTTCCCAGAGTTCATACCTAGAGTAATTTACATTGGTGTTTCAAACCCCACATTCTTTTCCTCACCTCAGACCAGCTGAGCTTTCAAACCTTTGAATTCCTCTTTCATAATTTCAGCTCTTCATGGTGTTTTGAAATGCATATTTTCCAGAAATAGAGTATTAGTCACAAAGAAAGGAGTCAGTTTTGTTTCACCATCAAAATTTTCCCCCCATATTTAGGTTGTCCCATAATAACTGATCTTTGAAACAATAGAACTGGATTTCTAGACTCACTTCATCCTGGGTGGAATTTTCCATATCCCTTTACCTGCTTAGATTCTATAGTTTTTGGTAACAACTTCTACATTGTTAATTTTAGGTCTTACCCATTCATAAGGATGGATTAAATTTTCAGATTAAATACTTTTTCCATTGAAATGTATAATTTTATAATATTTC